>NW_017731882.1:1013943-1104579 GCF_001890085.2 Hipposideros armiger | reverse complement strand
TCTCTCACACACACACACACACACACACACACACACACACACTTAAGCTCTGCTGGGCTGCAATCCAAATGATTCATATTAAATTCTAGCTGTATTCAGCACAAAAGTCATCTAACATCAGATGATCAAAGTTATATCAACTAACAAGCACTGGGGAATTGATAAGCAGCTAAAATTAGGTCATCACATAGCAGTCGCTTTTGATGGATGAAGTGAAATTTAGCCGCAGGTTTGCTATTTAAAAATCTGTTCCTGTAGCCACAATGAAGACACAACAAAGTATCAAGGCCTCTGATGAAATGTTTAATCATTGCTGTTTGCCCTGCTGACTGTGGCAAAGATTTACAGGTTCCTTAAGGTGCCTTTAGCTCTCAGACTGAGCAGTGTAAATAAATGCATTTTAATTCCCACATCCAGAGCCTAACAGAGGCTTTTTCTCCCTCCTCCGGGCGAATTCCATCAAGTTATTTTAACCACTTTTAAAAGCATTCTGTCACATACTTCAGCCTCCAATTTCTGGCCCACTCAGTGTTTCAAAATTCTTCATCTAGTTAAAACAAACACAACTTTTGATTGCCAAATGGATTCAACTGTCCTAGTGGCCTCATTTTCTTTGCCTTGCTTTTTCTTTCAATTTTAGAACTGCATGCCCTTCTAAAATGGCTCACTTCCCTCTCTTTGGTTTGTTTCTGTTTCTGAGCACTTCGGGTTGGAGCTCTTGCTTCGTTGGGTCTAGGTTAGTTGTGACTGAGGCCCCGACTCATGTGGCAGCCACCAGTTCTGGTTTCATAACCCTGGAGGGAGGCCAGACCTGGAGACGCGTATGTAGCCTAAGGGGGCTGCGCATCAGTGTGTCCTGTCCAGGTGCGGGAGCGGGGAGAACGCGTACTCACGTAAGCCACTGCTGTTTCCCAGGCGCATCCGAGGCCACCAATAGTGCTGGGTGACTGTTAAGGCTCCCCCCGTACTGGACAGATAGGGAAGGCAGCAAGGGCCTATCAGGGCTGGGAAAGGAGAGGAGGCTACAGGGGGCAAACTGCACTGTGCCTGAGCTCTGGAAAGGCCCAGAGGACAGGGCCTCTCTCCCAGTGGAGCCCGCTCAGCCAGGCAAGGCCAGGCTCTGGCGGCAGTCCCAGGCCCAGAGACAGCCGGGGCGTGCGTGGGGAGAGGAGGCGCCTGGGTTCTGTCCCTCTGGTGGCCTTGCAGCCTGAATGCCTTAGCAGGCCCAGGGAGGGGACTGCCTCCTGAGCAGCCCAGGCAGCCAGCCCTGTAGCCCTGGGCTGGAGGACAGGACAGTCCTGAGGGAGCCGTGGGAGAGCAGCGGGCAAGGCCAGGCCCCTCTGGACCCAGTTCCAGTCATCCTTTCCCGCCTCCACCCAGAAGGTACACCTGGGTTTCCCTGCCCTCCCCTCCTGTCCCAGCTGACCAATCACCAGAGGCAGTGATTATCCTGTCATCACAGAAAGGACCACGCTTGGCAATGGCTTTTCCTGAGCAAATTCCACACCACCTGCTTCCATTCTAGCCAAACACTTGTGCTGGCTTGGTTGGAAAGATGATGTATTACAGAGCTGTACACTTGAAACCTATATAATTTTATTAACCAATGTCAACCCAATAAATTTAATTAAAAAAAAATTAATAATGTAAGAAATAATGTGGTAGAGTGGAAAGTATAAGATTCAGGTGTCCAGATTTGAATTCCAGCTTTGCCACATTACCAGCTGTGTGTTCAGACAAGTTACTTCATCTAAGAATCATTTCCTCCAGCTAACACTCCCCACCACCTTTGTCTCTCTATCTCTCGTCTACCACACACTCAACATATAAGGCACTCAGTCATTGTTAGTTATTATTATTGTGTGCAATATGTAAAAAGATATGAGTCAATGATGAGTAATCTAACAATAATCATGAGAGAGGCTGGTTTTTCTTTTACTAAAATAAAGCCTTCTACAAACTGAAAAAAAAACAAAAACAGATAAACTCTAATAGGCAGGCCAGGTCCACACTGTATACCTGGGTGTCCAGTGGGGTGGCTTGTGTGATCCTGCAAGCGTTCAGGAGCAAGCCTGCTGGGGGCAGCAGGAGGGGCGTGTGGTGCCCCCCAGTTCCAGTTTGCTGTGAGGGTGGGGTGGAGCTTGCGGCCCAGATGGTGAGCAAGAGCTCACTAGGGGGCGTGCCTGATGAGGAGCCCCGCTATTGGCTCAGGTGCAGATGGGAGAGGAGACCTAAGAGACTTGATTTTAACCTCAAAGTGTTTGTTCTTGGCTGTGTTTCTGCATTCTCTGTGCACAGCCACCCAACATATCTGCCTAAATTAGGGTTCCTCCAGATAACGTTCCAGGGCAGGCAGCGGATTTGGGGAGTTACTCCAAGAGCACTGGTGGCGGTTGGGGGGAAGGAGGGACAGCAGGAATTGAGATAGGGCAGGGAAGGCAGCAAGAAAGCCCGCTGTCACCATGGTGGTCACTGACCTCTAGCCCACTGGGGACCCCCAGGTGCCAGGGTAGACACGGGTGAAGTTATAGGACATGTGTAAGCTGCTCCCATGGACTCCTGGTTGAGGCTGCTGGGTAAGGGAGGAACATCAATCCATAAGGTCCTGGTCAGTGAAGTCTGGCAAAGAGCAGAAGGCCCGACAGGCAGAGCCCTGCTGAGATGCAGGGGTTCGGGCATTCGCAGGTGTGCACTTCCTGGTAAGAGTGGGAGTGAGTAGGTGTGCTGACAGCACTGACTACAGCATCCCACGCTTTGTTTTCAGGAGTGCTCTTTTAAAGCTTTGATTTGAGCCTTGTGTCAGGAGAGATGGGAGAGAAAATCCTGATTAGTCAGGAGTTGTTTTCAAGGGCTAATTAAAAGGGGTACTTTTATTTGTGTTCACAGTCCTCGCTGTGTGTGCCTTTACTCTCAATAGGTGCTAAGATCATCTGTGGGCGATGACACATGCCCATGTGTGGGCCCTTCAACCAGAGGGATTATTGCTTGAGGCCAGTGAGTTACCACCCTATAAGTTATACCAAGTGTCATTATTAATCACCCTTATCTAGGTCATTTAGATTGTATCAAGATGGCCCTGTAAGTCATGTTGGCTGATTATATTTTCCAAAGATAGCCACACCTGTTGGCATAACCCATCCCACCAGCCCTTATTGTATGACACTCATCTCCTCCCAAGAGGTACAGTCTATATTCTCTCATGTGAGGGGCTGAATTATTCCCTCCAAAATCCACATGTTGGATTCCTAATCCCCAGGACCTTAGGATGTGACTGTATTTGGAGATGACACCTTTAAAGAGATAATCAAGGTAAAATGAGGCCAATAGAATGGACCCTAATCCAATGTGACTGGTGTCTTGATAAGAGGAGGAGTTAAGGACACAGACACACACGCAGAGGGAAGACCGCGTGAGGACACAGCGAGAAGATGGCCATCTACATGCCTCAGGAGAAACCAGCCCTGCCTTTGGACTTCCAGCCTCCAGGACTGTAAGATGATAAATGTCTGTTGTTTAAACCGCCCAGTCTGTGGTGTTTGTTATGGCAGCCCCAGCAAACCACTACATGTCACCTTGAGCATGGACAACTCTGAAACTGCCTTAACCAACAGAATGCAGTGGAAGTGAAAGTGAGACTTCAAGGCTAGATCAGAAAAAGCTGCAGGGCTTTCAACCTGGCTTTCTGTCTGTCCTGAATGCTGCCTCAGAGCTCAGCCACGATGTTGTGAGGGTCCCCAGCTAGCTTACAGGTGGAGACAACATGAAAAGAACTAAGGACCCAACCAGCAATGGGCACTGATCATCATACACACATGTGAGGGAGGCTTCAGGGGATCCCAGGCCCCAAGCTCAGGGTCTTCAGTTGAGGTCTTAGCCATGGGGAAGCAGAAACAAGCTGTCCTCTCCACCTTGTTTGAATTCCCAACCCACCAAATCCATGAGCATCGTACACAGTTGTTTCATGACACTATATTTTGGGGTAACTTGTTACACAGTCATGGTGATTGAAGCCATCTTGAACAGGAAATAGTGGAATCTTCAATTTGCCAATGAGAAAACTGAGATAAAGAAAATCATAGAAACTCAATGATTTTCCAAGGTCACACAGCTAGACAATGGCAAAGTAACTTGGCTAATTTCACTGTAATGAAATTATCAAATGCAATGAGTTATCAAGTGTGTATTACCACAATAGCCAAAAGATGGAAGCAATCCAAGTGTCCATCGACACATGGATAAACAAAATGTGGTCTATACATACCACATAATAATAGAGTGTTATTCAGCCTTAAAACGGAAGGAAATTCTGATATGCTGCAACATGGGTGAAACTTGAGGACATTCTGCTAAGTGAATAAACCAGTCACAAAAGGATAAATAATGTATGATTCACTTTACATGAGATACCTAGAGTAGTGAAAATCGGAGACAAAGAGGAATGGTGGTCGCCAGGGCTGGAGGAATGGGGAGATATTGTTCAATGGGTAGAGTTTCAGTTCTGCAAGACGAAGATTTCTGAAGATGAAAGGTAGTGATGGTTGCACAACATAGTGAGTGTACTTAATGCCACTAACTGTAAATGGTCCTTTAAGATGGCAATTTTATGTGCATTTTACATATTTACACACATTTAAAATAATCAACAATTTAAAAAAGTTTTAACTGCAAAAATGTCTTACAGGAAAGGAAACATGCTAAGCCACTGGTGGCCCAGAGAGGGCCTGCAGAGGACACCTAAGGTTTTTACCTGCCATGAGTATTTTCCTCCAAAGACTGTGCAAGTAGATCTGTTGAATAAATTCCAAGATGTGGCATATTGATTTAAAACTTTGTTAGATAGTGCTGCACTTCCCCTGAAAGAGATGGCAAGAATTAACACTCCACTAACGGCGTCTGTGACTCCTGTGTCAGCACAGTCTTGGCAACATTATGGGGTTTCTGATAATTGGGAAAGCTTTTAGGCCTTTTTCAATTATCTTTAAAATCTTCTACAATATACTTAAATCAGCACATGTTGAGTTGTAACTTTGAAGCCTTATCTTTTGTCCTCATGTTGGGAAAGACAAGAAAAGCAGTATAGTTACACCAGCTTCCTTTTCTTCTCTCTCTTTAGGTCTCCAAATTCTTGCAAATTACATAATTATCTCTAAATTGTCCTGCCAAGCACTTGCAGTCTGCTCCCTATGTGGAATTTCCACACACATCCAGCCTGTGTTCTCCATGTTCACAGCCAGTTCTTTGATCCCAGCTTCTGAATTTGGTGGCTTGCTCAGGGTCCACCTCAAGCTGCTGTTAACAGGGCACCTGGTGTGACAATTCCTGAGTCCTCGTTTGTGTGATTTTTTTTTTAACCCCTGACATTGATACTCTCTGTATCATCGCATCTTGCCTTCGGGTTATTGCTTTGAGAGCTTATTTCACAGCAGCCATATATGTTCCCATCTTTGAAATTTGGATTGGATATTTTCTGTGGCTTTCAGCACAATTTTGTGTAGGTCCTTTGTCAGGTCCTTTGCTAGTTCTTATTTGATTAGTAATAGTCCTTATGTGGGATGTCATTCATGGCGGACCAGTTGTAGCTGAGGAATGGTGTTGGGGCAAGAACTGGGGGAGTGAACTAGGACCATCAGAAGCTTGAACTTCAGCCTTTTTTGCCAAACGTCACACTCAGGGCGCTCCCTTTATTCTGGAAGAGATGGGGTGGCCAGTTCACAGCAAATCCATGCAGGCTGCCAGCCCTCGGTGCCCATGGCAAACTCTGCCCTGCCTCTGGCTGAGCAATCAACTTGGCAGACAACATTCACCTTCTTTCTGTCAGTCATCCTAGAGTCCAGACAACAAAGGAAGGCTGGAGTTGACCAGTCGACTCAAATTGTAGACCAAGAAGCAAATGGAAATCCCACTTCCAACGGGGCAACCGGAGTAGCCTGCAAACACTAACACAGCATTATTTTTCATGCAGGCCACAGAAGCATTCCATGGTTTTGTGTCATTTCTTCTCCTATAGCTAGAATGGCTTTGCTGAATGCTCTCCTGGGGAAAATCATTTAATTGTTTCAATTTTGCCAATTATCCACTTAAGAGTCATTCTTTTCTATAATATAGCAGCTTTACAAAATTAAAAAGATTAACCCTGGGTTGAAATACAGCCTCAATTTATACAAATTATATGAAACAGTGACTTGTACATAGGAATAAGGGACAACCTAAGAGACTTCCGGACTGTGACAGGCTGACCTCCTTGAGGGCTACCTCCAGAGCTGTTGCTCCACTGGGATGGAGGCTAGCTAACACCCAGGGACCAGGGTGGTGTTCTGGCCTTGACTGCATGTTACAACCCCAGGGCATCTGGAACCCCAAACAGATTACAGCAGGACCTCGGGGTTGGAGCCATTGCTAGCACTTTCCACAGCTCCCCAGGGGATTTCAAAGAATGACTAGGGTTGAGAGCCCCTGGTCTAGGCTAGAGTGTGTGGCCTTTGGTTGACAATCAGAGGCTTCCTTCCTGAAGTGACTTCAGAAGCAAATTTAGATCGAGTCAAACACACTTGTCCCCCTGCCAATTACAGGTACTAAAAAAGAATAACAAGTCAAAGGAAAAAGGAATCTCTCTGGTTCTAATGGTCCCATTGCTCCTTGGACTATTTAGGATGGTCAGCACCAACTGTGCACAACAACTATTTCTGAGTGTATTCATTTATTCACATGGTCACTAAAGTCTTACTATGTGCCCAGTACCATGCCAGGCAGCTGGGGAAGGGCTGTGAGCAACAAAAACATTGTCCCTGCTGCTTCCCCCAGTCCATGTTATATATCAGCCATATCATATCATCTCATATCATTATATCATATTATGCTTATATTATAGTCCTCACTATATTCTTATAAACAAAATAATTGAAAATGGTAAGACATGCTATGAAGGAAGCAACAGGGTACTGAGATGCAAGTAACTGGGGGGTGGGAGGGTACTATTATACTTTACAGAAAGGATCAGAAGGGGTGACCCTTGAACTGACCTAAAAGATTAAAAGAAGTAAGTCACAGGAGTGGGAAAAGCCTTTTCTGGGCAGAGGGAATCACATGCAGAGGCTGTGATGACAGGTCTCAAGAAAGCCGTGGCTTTTGTCCAGGCCATACCCTTACTCTCTCTTGGCTTGCTCACTCTGAAGAAAGCCAGGCCTGTGTGGTCAGCTGTCCTATGGAAAGCCCATGTGGCAAGGATTGATGTCCCCAGGCAAAGCCAGTAAGGAAGGACCTGCCAGCAACCACCAGATGAGCTCTGAAGCAGGTCCTCCCCTCTCCTCCCCAAGGCAAGCTGACGCAGTAACTGCAGCCATGCAGGCGACTTAAGCCCGCTAAGCCACCCCCAGATTCCTGATCCACAGAATCTAGGCGATAATAAATGTTTACTGTTTAAACTGCTAAGCTTTGCCAACAATAGATACCTAACACAGTGGTCCTTTATTTCTATGATTTCTCCTCCCTTCTTTCTGCAAATTGGCTCCTATAGCCCTTTGAAATGCTCCCATCACTTTCCAAGTCCTTTCTTATTTTCTAGCACCCCAAGATACTCCAGACTCATCTTGTACTTTCCCTGCCCTGGTCCTGGAACGAATCGTTTCTACAAGCAGTCCTGGTTCCTCGGATTGGAGGACAGTGTTTAGAAACGAGATCTGGGCCAGGCATGCTCCTTGCTCCTGGGCTGTCACTACTTCTAGGCCCTCTCACCAGGCAGAGCTGGGAGATAAATGCATACACACCCACATCAATATCTATTTTTATTTATCTATCTGTATCTGTATTAGAATCCAGGAGTGAGTGCTGACCACTCCCAGTCCTTCCAACACCCTGAGAGGCTGTCTGACCCCGCTGTACTTGCAACTCCTCCGAGACAGCTGTCTTCACTTCACAGAGCTGCCTCCATGTCCTGCGGTATAGGGACCCACCATGCAGGCTGGCTCTCTGGGATACCTGGCCCTGTCTCCTCACCTGGGCCTGCACCTGCTCTTTCCCTGCTCCTTATGTGGCTGTCCTGATCACCTTGGATTGCTGCAAGGTCAGTTTGTGAGTTCAGAGGTCCTAGGCTGTCCCAACCCTTTGGATCTTCCTTTTTATCTTTTAATTGAGGTAAAATGTACATGACATAAAAATACATTATTGTAACTATTTTAAATTGTACAGTTCAGTGGCTTTTGGTATATTTTGTCGAACAATCATGAACACTATATCATTTCAGAATATTTTCATCACCCCAAAAGGAAACCCTGTACCCAATAAGCAGCTCCTGATCTGCCATTGGGGTCCATGCACTCATCTGGGGTGATCTCAGGTGGGGTCTGTGCACTTACCTGGGGTGATCTCAGCTAAACCCATGCACCCACGTGGGGTAATCACAGGTGGGCCCAAGCTACAAATGTGATTGTAGCTGCTGTTCTCAATTGGCTGGCCAGCCTCTACAATGAATACCTGTTAGACTATTTGGGATTTTCCTGTCTCGGGTTCTTAGATCCTTCCTCACGCTGTTCTTCCGACCACACAGATGTCAATGCCATGGACTCTGGTTGGTTGTGATTTTACCACCACCCACCTGTTTTCGGGATTTGTGAGGATACTTTGTCACCAGTCCAAAGCCTATGTGCCCCACGCTTCGGAAGGCTGAAACTCAAAATGTCAGAATTTGGAATAAGGAAAGGATTACTGATCAAGAAGGCACCAGCAGAGAAAATGGGAGACCTGGTGGTGCCTCAAATCCACCTTTCAAAAGTACAGAGTTCAGACTTCTTGTATGTCAAGGAAAGGGGAAATGGGAGGGGCAAGAGGTGATTGACACCACATCTGGGCTCCAGCAGGAGTCCAAGGAAGAGTGTGCTTAGTCTGTTGACCCTAGATGATGTGAGTCCAATCACAAGGTTCCTGCAAATCTTTGATAAACATACATACTTCCCTTATCTCCTCGAGAGAGACTCTAAGGGGCTGTTTTTGTAAAACTCAAGCTGAATGCAGAATTCCTCTAATAATTAACAGCATGTCTATATGAAAGAATCTATTAACCTGAAAGCCACGGGAACAAAGCAAGCTTGAACAAGATGGAGTCAGAAAGGCTGAATATTTCACTCTGTTACAGTTTTGTTGCCCGTGCTGTCCATGCATTTGGGGTTTGCTATCCAGTTGCTCTGTTTTTATGTGTGTGTAAGGGAGGGTAAGGTGGAGAACAGGGAACCTTTACGAATTCCCTGATGAATCACCTCTATGAATTCTCCAGGGTTCCTGAGTCCTGGGGGTTTGGAGTTCATTGGGCGCCTCTCCTGAGAAATTATTTAAGTCATTAAGAAAAGGTCAAATTGTTTTCAGGGAAGAAAAAGTATAATATGGCTTATAAATATTTGCTCTCAAAACGCTTAATTCTTGGGCCGGCCGAGTGGCGCGATGGTTAAGAACTGGCTTGGGATGCCAGAGGGCCCCGGTTCGGATCCCACATATGAGAGCCAGCGTGAGCGGCCAGCAGCCGCAGTGAGCGGCCGTCCAGAAGCCGGCGACTGATCTGCCTCGTCTGGGAAGAGCGCAATGATGGTGCCAACGTGGGCCAATGAAGCAACGTCCTCCACAACTAGACTGAAGAACAAAACGACAGCAACTTGTCTGTTCCCCTTCCCCCAATTCCCCAATAAAATTCCCATCCCCCAATTCCCCAATAAAAATCTTTAAAAAAAAAAAAAGATTAAATTCAGTTGTGAGTTCCTTCTTCCTTTACCATCGAGCCAGGCCAGACTGCAGATTCACTTGTTAGCAGGCAGATCAATTTCCACATTTCTAAAGGGGTGTTGGTGTTTGAACCAGAGGCAGCGCATGCTTGGTCCTAACTCTCGGGCTAACATGGGAAAGCATAAACCAGGGCTCTGGGCAGGGCTGCAGGTCAGGGACAAGCAGTTCCCCTCCTCTGCTGACAAGACCACCACATCTCCTAGAAAATGCAACAACTAATACTCATATTGCGTCTAGTGTTCTGTTTTGCTTTGTTAACATTTCCTTGCTTCTCTTTCCTTGTGAGTCTGAATGTTACCTGCCCTGGGGCAGTCCTTCCACAAACCTTTTTGGAATGAGCTTCGATAGCTCATTTAAATGATGCCACAGTCCCACAAAAGCTTTCTGAGCATAAATGGATGAGCTCCAAGCATCAGGTTGTCAAGCCTCACAGTTGCCTTCAAATTCTCAGGTAATCTACATTTGTCCTGCACTTCTGAAACGTCACTGGACAAAGAGCTCTGGGCCTCCAGAAAGATTGCGTGGCTGGGACAGCCCTTTGCAAATGTAGCAGCTTTAAAGTCACACCAAGAACTGGTCAAGGGGTATGCTCGTTGTGCCCAAACACAAACCAGACCAAGGATAGCTGCATCTCAGAAAAGCTCCACTTAGAGAACCAGGAGTAAGAAGAACACAGAGAATGAGGCAAAAACTCTCTCAGAAGCAATGAGTTCAGATTTACATTATGTATGTGTTTTTAACGTTTGTTTATTTCTATCTTTACTTACATATGAATTAGAAGTAGTTGTGGTAAAAGAATATAAAAAAAACCTATATCAGAGATGAGTGAGAGAGACAAAAAACAAGCCACTCTCCACCAGAATGCAACAATGTAGGAAAAGAGTAAGGATAGCCTGTGAGCCTGGCATTGTGTCTTCTTATGATTTCGCAAAATCTTCTGCCTGGATGCATTTGGCTTCTTCATAGGTAATTAGAGATCTGAGCAGGATGGGTGGTGTATACTGAAATCTACATCAAGATGGATGAATGTGGATGAAGAGATAGATGGATGGTGGATGGATGGATGGATGGATGGATGTGTTTGTTGTCGGAGAGTGGGCCCCTCTCAGCGCAAGGTCCAGGTTCTTGGCATCTTGAGCAAAGAATTGAACGAGATACCAAGGCAAAGTAGTGAAAAAGCAGTTTATTAGAAGACATAGTACACTTTAAAGAAATAGAAGTGGGCCCGAGCAATAGAGAATGAATGGCTCAAGTGCCCATTACTAGAAGAGAAATTACATTTCAAAGAGTTTGGAGCAGGCCACGCACAAAAGCGAGGCTCAAAAGGCTTAAAAAGGGAGGAAGGGGGAAAAAGGAAAGGGCTTCTCTGGACTTGGAGTTTTTATCCCCTTTTTTCTAGAATGGGCTTTTCCCCTCTGGGCATGGGACCACCTGATTGACACCTGTGATTGATAAGAGGCTATAGTGGAGAGGGGAGGTCTTTTGGGCGGTACATTCTGTGGGAAGTATCGGAATGCACAGACCCAATGCCTGCCTCTAACTGCCTGCCTTGTTTTCCCCTTGAGAGATGTGATCCCCTTAAAATCTCTATGGGAAATTGAGGAACAGGAGGTCTCTTCTGTATCTGCTTCCTGCTGGGCAGGGGTGTAGAGTTGTCCCTGTCTATTGGGGGATTCACGGAACTCTCACCATATCTGATCTCAGATGAAAAGAAGGGATCTTGAGATCTGCCTGGAAGACAGTGTCGGCCTCTTTGGTTGTGACTGGCAATCTTGTTGGGGTATCATCCATATCCCTGAGACCCCTGAATGAGGAAAAATAGATTTTAATGAATAAATCTGCTAGCTCTTATGAAGCCTGTGGCCATTCAGGTGTAACGGGTCACTCAGGTGGCGCCAATTGCCTGGGCCCAGAATGGGTTTGGAAAGAATCATTAGG
Organism: Hipposideros armiger; assembly: GCF_001890085.2. Lineage (NCBI taxonomy): Eukaryota > Metazoa > Chordata > Mammalia > Chiroptera > Hipposideridae > Hipposideros > Hipposideros armiger. The sequence continues at coordinate 1,092,876 of NW_017731882.1, read as the reverse complement.
CTTACTGGCCTGGGGAAATGATAAAACCTATTTAGTCTCTGGGATGGCTTGGGGAATTTTGGGAAGTCACAGGCTTTTAAGTAGTTATCTGAAGCAGGGGTAGGAGATTTCTATGAATAATCTATTGTTTAGGGTTTAGAAACTGACTTATAAAACAATCAAAAAGCAGGGGGATAGAAGACTTTTATGATTCAGGGTAGGAGCAATCTTTAGTCTAGGATTCACAAACTGATTAGAAGAGTAATCAAAGCCAGGAGCTAAGGCGCTAAGAAACTAGGGAGAAGACTTAACATTTCTAAAGGAGAGAAAACTTAAAGGTTTTTTGGGGGGAGGATGGGGGGTGGCTACTTGGTCCACAACAGATGGATGGACTAACATATGATAAAGCAGAAATAATAGCAAAATGTTAATCTCATAATCTATGTGGTAAGGATGTTGGGGTCCTTATATAATTCTTTCAACTTTTCTGCATGTTTGAAATTCATGGCGTGGTCCTTGACAGATCCGAGGAGCCTGTTAAAAAGTAAAACCCCTGAGTAGGACCAGGCCTACATCTGAGTTTCTAGAAGTGAGGCTCAGCAGACTGCATTTCCAAAGCTCCCTTGGGCTTCTTGTGAACCTGGGTTTTAAAAACAGGGTGGAGAAGTTGCCTCAGGAAAAGTTCATCACAACATAACCAGGCATGGCTGTGCCTCTGGCCACATGAGCCTGCATCAGCTGGGTCAGAACAGTGGTTGCTGAACTGACCCCTCAGACCACAGGGCTGGGCTCCAGAGCAGTAGAAACACTTGCCATGGACATTAATGGTGGGATCTTGAAAGCAGACCAAGGTGGCCCAGGAGCCGTATTGGCTTGGTCACCTCAGCCTCTCGAGCTTCAGTTTCCTCACCTTATCGGGTTGACAGGAAGAAGTAGTCAGAGGACACAGCTTGTGTGCTTTCACATCAGCATATACCAACCGATTTATTCATGCCACAAACGTACTGAGGGCCTTGAGCACACCCCGTGGACCAAGAAGGCTTCGCCCCTGCCATGACAAGTGTGGGTTAGGTGGGAGCAGACATGCTCGCACACCCTGTTCCAGGGGGAGTGGGCAGTGGCCAAGGGCCAGGGGGCTATCTGATGCTCCTGAAGATGGGGCAGTAGGAAGGGGCACCCCCCATTCCAACACTGAGTGGCGTAAAGCATGGATGATTGACTTACGGCACCAGTGATCTCTTTATTATTCTCTCTCACAGGGCTGGAGGTTGACTGCCCTCAACTAGACCATCCTTGTGAAGCTGCAGACCCAGGGTGGCCGTGGCTGGACGTATATTCTAGGCTGCCTCACACGTCTGTCTGTGGTTCAGGCTGGCTGTTGGCCGATCCTCCTTGGGGTGACTGTATTGAGCCTGTGCATGGCCTCACCATGGGGCCCAGGCTTGCTTAGGGCATGGCCATAGGACTGCAGGAGCAGGCAGCCAGGAGACATGAAGCGGAGGTTACATACAGCACCTTTACATCCTTGCCGGGCAGCAGCAGAAGTCATTCCCAGTGTCTCTATTTGTTCACCAGTCATTAAGGTCAACCCAGATTCAAAGGGAACAGACAGACCCCAACATTTGAGGGGCCTCACAGTCATGTTAGAAATAGAGCACTGGGTCAGGTGTGATGTGACAGCCGTTCTTGGAAAACACAGCCTCCCCCAGGGACAGTGGCAGAGCAGGTGTCCCCAGAAGATAACTTGCTCAGCGTTGGAAAGATGAGGGGCGTATCCATACAGAATGAGCCACATGAGCCCGGCTGGAAGAGTGGACAGCAGGTGTGTTGAGGAAGCTGATGGCACTCCACGCTGATGGAGCCCAGAGGATGGGGGGGACAGAGTGGGGAGACGTGTGTCGCCCATGAACAATTGGCAAACCTGGGCAGTCCATGCTCACTGCATTGAGCAGTATGTCTGTCTCTGGGGACGTGGGTGACTACCAGTAATGCCCATCTCTGGAAAGGGCAATAACACTCCAGCCCTGTGCTGCCCATTTGCAGCCACCAACCATGCATGGCTCTGAGTCTTGAAAAGTTGCTGCTCAGAACTAGGTTGTGTTCTGAGGGTGAAATGCATCCCAGACTTGGAAGACTTAGTAGGAAAAGAATGTAACGTATCTCATAAATGATCTTTTGTGTCAATGACATGATGAAATGATAATAGTTTATATAGATGAATATATATCTATATATCAACTTAAATACATTATCAAAATTAATTTCACTTGTTTCTTTTATTAACGTGGCTACTGAAAACCTGTAAAGTATACACATGGCTCACATTGTATTTCTATTGGGCAGCAGGGCTCTGGTCATCAGAACACCAAAGCCATCCCCTCCCTGCGAGTTTGCTGCACTAGTTCTCTGCCCGGCACCCTCTCCCACTCTCAGTCACTGCAAACCCTGCTGCCTTCCTGAAGTCCTGCCATTCTGCTCCCCAGAGCCGAACTCCAGTCCTGCCGAGCTTTGTCTTCTGATCAATTTGCTCCCCTCTGGGGACTGATGTGTCTCCCTAGATGTGACCCCTACCTCTGGTTCATTAGAACATTGTTTAATTGGCTAAAATGAAGTTAAGAGCTCTGGTTCCCACTGGCTTCTCTCTCAGACGAATCCAGGTTCTGTGGCAATGATTGACATGGCAACAATAAGTACACAGCTATGACAGAGCCTCCTACACTCATAAACACTAGGGATTTGGGCCCTGGGCACTGGTAAGGTGCCCCTACACAGTGCATTTCCCATTCCAAAGCCTCCAAAAATGAGGAGAAAATGGATCAGAGAGCACCATCATGACCCCTCTGCAGAACGAGCACAGCCTGCCTGATCACCAGGAAAAATACAGACCATTGTCTCATACCTACAACCTACAACGCCAGCCCAAATGTGTGCAGGCCTGCCCATGGCTGCCTATCAAAATAGAGCTGACCCTGGAACACGGGTTTCAACTGCACAGGCCCACTCATATGTGGATTTTTAAAAATAAATACATACAGTACTGGTAAATGTATTTTCTCATTCCTATGATTTTCTTAATAACATTTTCTTTTCTCTAGCTTAGTTTATTGTAAGAATACAGTACATAATACATAGAACATACAAAATATGTGTCAATCAACTGTGTTATGGGTACGGCTTCCAGTCAACAGGAAGCTAATAGTAGTTAAGTTTTGGGGGGTTAAAACTTATATGCGGATTTTCCTCTGTATGGGGGTCAGTGCCCCTAATCCTTGAGTTATTAAATGGTCAACTGTATACTCTAACTATAATCCCTAACTGCATTTTTTTTCTTTGACTGGTTTTTACCTGGGGGACCACATCTCTAGCACTGGTAGAAATGGGTAACTTTCTGATCCTTTTCTTGGTCTGCAGTGTTACTTAGCCCCCTAATTAATGTTTATGTTTACAGTTCTGCTGCTAGCTCTCAGTCTAGAAATGACTTATTTTCGGAAAACTCAAAAAGATATTCATTGAGCCTTTTTTTCCTCCCCAGTGAGGAATACAGTAGAGGAGAAAGACAATTGGATGTCCTTGGCTTATGCAAACATTTTAAGAATTTAAACCATCTCCATCAGGCATGGAAAATGCTCACAGCTGAGAAATGTGGTGAGCAAGAAAAGATCTAACTACACAAAACACATCCACAGAGGGGCCAACAGGGCTGCATGACACATATATACAGATACTCAAATATAAACTTGAGCATAAATAGATACTCTGTTTAAATACAGCTAGCCAATTAATACATGTGGAAGTATGGCCACCACTATTTGAAACTCAACCGCCTACCTTTTACATCCAACAGGCAGTTCCAGTGGATGGAGAAATGTGAGCCAGGAAGGACCATTAGTGGTGATGTGGGGGCTGCTGGCGCTGCTTACAGAGAACACACCATGCCTGTGCTAAATGATTTGCATTACCTCATTCAGCCCTCACCATTCCTGGGAGATGGATGTCAAGACAATTAGTTAAGTGGAGGTGGGAAGACACAAACTAGCCACGTAATTTGCCCAGAGTCAGTGACAGAGTCATCCAGCTTTGAGCATGTGCTCTGACCATTGAGCATGCTTTCTCTCAAGGAAAACAAAGAAAATCATTCATTCATTCATGTTTGTTTTCTTTGCAAACATTCACTGAGCATATGCTGAAGGAGACTCTCTATTGGTCCATGATTAAATATACAAGGTTGAGACAATTACATTCACGAGCTTGCCACCGTGTGCTTACATTGGCAGCACTATACAAACAGCTCAGTAAGGTTTCACAACCTTGGTATATCAGTGTCTCACACTGTGTTTGTGTTGACGTGTGGTGGTGACTTGCTGAGTGCATTCATATTGTTGTTGCGTATTTTTGTGAGCTGTCGTAAGAATCTCTGAGTTTGAATTAAAGCAACAAATGAACATTACATTTCTTGTTAAACTTGGCAAGAGTGGAAGTGAAATTAGGGAAATGTTAGTCCAAGTTTATGGGGATAATGCCATGAAGAAAATGGCAGTGTACAAATGGATTAAACGGTTTTCTGAGGAGAGAGAACACATCACTGAAGAACAGAGGTCAGAGCGGCCAGTAACGAGCAGAACTGATGAAAACATTGCAAAAATTTGTCGCATTGTGAGTCAAAAGTGTCGGCTGACTGTAAGAAGCATAGCAGACTACGCAGACATAAATAGAAAAACAGTTAAAAAAATCTTAACTGAAAATCTTGGCATGAGAAAGGTGTGTGCAAAAATGATCTGAAGGAGCTCACTGATGAACAAAAGCAAAGGAGAGTCGAAATTTGCCAAGACCTTTTGGAGAGGCAAGATGATGTTTTGGGCTATGTTGTCACTGGTGATGAAACATGGGTGTACCAATACGACCCTGAAACAAAGCGTCAAAGTGCACAATGAAAGTCAGCCAATTCTCCACCATCAAAAAAGTTCCATCAGTCCAAATCAAGAGTCAAAACGAGGGCCGGCCGAGTGGCGCGATGGTTAAGAATTCGCTTGGGATGCCAGAGGGCCCCGGTTCGGATCCCACATATGAGGGCCAGTGACACTGCCCTCTACAGCTAAGATGCTGAACAACAGCTCAACCTGGAGCTGGGCTGCCATGAGTCGCCGGCGACGGCGTAGGCTGCACTCCCTGTGGCAGTGAGTTGCCATGGGCTACCGTATGTAGCCAGCAGCCAGCGTGAGCGGCCAGCAGCCGCAGTGAGCGGCCGTCCAGAAGCCGGCGACTGATGTGCCTCACCCGGGAAGAGCGCAATGATGGTGCCAACTTGGGCCAGTGAAGCAACGTCCTCCACAACTAGATTGAAGAACAAAACGACAGCAACTTGTCTGTTCCCCTTCCCCCAATTCCCCAGCACTGTTCCCATCCCCCCAATTCCCCAATAAAAATAAAAATAAATCTTTAAAAAAAAAAAAGAGTCAAAACGATATGGCTAACTTTTTTTGATATCAGAGGTATTATTCATTATGAATTTGTACCAACTGGACAAAAAGTTTAAAAAGTCTACTATTTGGAAGTGCTGAAAAGTGCTGCATGAAAAAGTTAGATGAAAACAACCTGAACTTTCCGCCAACAATTCATGACTCTTGCATCACGACAATGCACCAGCTCAAATGGTACTGTCTGTGAGGGAGTTTTTAGCCAGTAAACAAATAACTGTATTGGAACACCCTCTCTACTCACCTGATCTGGCCTCCAATGACCTGATCCGGCCCCTGAAGATAAAAGAAATATTGAAAGGAAGACATTTGGATGACAGTCAGGACATCAGGGGTAATACGACAACAGCTCTGATGGCCATTCCAGAAAAAGAGCTTCAAAATTACTTTGAAGGGTGGAGTAGGCGCTGATGTTGGTGCACAGCTTCCTAAGGGGAGTACTTCGAAGGTGACAAGTGATATTCAGCAATGAGGTATGTAGCACTTTTTCTAGGATGAGTTTGCAAACTTAATTGTCAGACCTTGTGTGTGTGTGTGTGTGTGTGTGTGTGTGTGTGTGTGTGTGTGTGTACCATAGAGCTATTTGTAGCCTCCTTGGAAGACAAAGTGAGTGAAGAAAGCCTCCTGACACGTCAGCATCCTGCTCCCCTGAAGACATGCAGGGCCCTCCAGCCTCTTTTTTCTCTTCCTAAGAATGAAACTCTGCTTGTTCCAGGGGAAAAGTATTCATTGTGTGTGTACAGTAGCAGAGCATCGAGATAACCGAGATGGGGTCTGAGAAAGCACAAGGCCATCCTTTTCTGCAGAGAATACACCAAAGCTCCAAATGCTTGAGCAAGGAAGTTAAACAGCAGTAGTAAAGACCTCACTAATAAATGACATTTGTTGAAGATGCACTTTTTGTCACTCTGGGCTGAGCACCTTTCATTTTCTGAACTCTACATGATGGGGACTGCCATTTTTCCAGGTTATGCTGAGGAAATTAGAGCTTACAGAGTTCACAAAGTCTTTCAGATTCAAGGCCACTCTCAACATCAGCGCCATGCACAAGTTCCTGAACCCTGCAGTGCCATGTGGAAGTCCAGGGGTGGTCACATCCTGTGCACCCGGAGTCTTTGAATGGCCCAGTGAGCTGTAACCCATTTACTTCAATGCATATGCAATGCCTGAAAATTTTGAAACAAAGTGCAAATCTTCAGCCTATGGAGAGTTATGTTAACACTATGAATCCTATACCCCCCAAAACTCATTTATGTTGTTTTGATCGTAAGTATCATGCATTTTCTCCAGCCTGCCACTGCTTTCCAAGGTGTCCTAGTCAGGGACTCTGCTTGGAAAGGGCAGGAGAACGTTCACACTTCAACACCCCCAACCCCAGAAAACTGAAGTGTCACTTCTAGGGTGGTGCAGAATTTGAAAGGAGAGACTGTAGAGCTGCGGTTCTCAACCTGTGGGTCGCGACCCCATTGGGGGTCAAATGACCCTTTTACAGGGGTCGCCTAAGACCATCGGAAAACAAAAATATATTTACATTACAATTCATAACAGTAGCAAAATTACAGTTATAGAGTAGCAACGAAAATAATTTTATGGTTGGGGGTCACCACAACATGAAGAACTGTTTAAGGGGTCATAGCATTAAGAAGGTTGAGAACCGCTGCTGGAGAGGGTGCTCAGGTTAGGGTAAATCCTGGGGTGGTATCAGGAAAGATTGAATTTCAAAACATTAACTGCAGGAGAGCGCCCTGACTTGGGGTCAGGCAGGTCTAGTGGATGTATCTTGTGCAGTATCTACATGGATGAGTCAAGAGGAACACCCACCCCTGAAATAAGGCGGAGCTCATAAATCCTTGAGGACAGAGATTGACAAGGAGGAGGAAAGGCTCAGTAAGCACTGGCTGTGACTACTGCAGCATCCTTCAGTCCTTCATCGGCAGGAAACATGCATATCCTGCACCCCACCCCACCCCAGCTGACCAGGTCCTGGAATGGGGGTCCTGAGGGGCTTGATGGACCTATTGTCAATTCCTGGGAAACCCTGCTTTGATGGGAACTTTCCTCAAAGTATTCACGCTGAGACTGGACGCCTGGCATGGAAGGGACCCAGAGCGCGTCCGTCTCCACTCAGCCCCGGGCAGCCCAGCATTAAACCTGTTGTGCCCTTGGGGATCCCTAAGGACATTAGCAGAAGGTGTCTGGGGGACAGAGCAAAGGAGTGAGAGGCAGCTCAGGGCCCAAGGCTGCCTTCTTCACCAGCAGGAGACAGGCAACTGCAGCGAAAGCCACAGGAGAGAATTAAAGTCTGATTTTTCCCGGAAAGCCTTGTTCTGTGCATCCTGACTTCCCATTCTGTGCTTCACAGCTGTTACAGATTTCTTCTCAGAAGACAGGAGGCTGTGAGTCAGAGAGGCAAAACTGAGCTTGGTTTCTAGGGCCTGAACCCAGTAAATTCAGCCTTCCTTACTGAGAGTGAGCCAGCCCTTTCCAAAGCGTGTGAAGGCAAGAAGCTAGTGCTATTGTTGGCAGTGAGATTTTGAGGTGAAGGAAAGGGTGTGTATTTTATCAAGGAAGCTTACTGAGAGTGTGATGGAGCCATGGGCCTGGAGCTGTGTCCCCAAAACCCACGGGGAGAGGTGGCTTCTGCTTCCTCGTGGGCTGGGCATGGTGGGGATGGGGGATCTGGCAGAACCAAATGCAGCAGAGTCTAGAAAGCCAATGGCCACTGCTGGGACTTATCCTGGGACACTGGGGAGGTGCCACCTTCCAGAGCATGGTGGGCACTTACCTTTCCCCCAGACAGCCATTTGTTGGGCCCTCCCTCTGCCACATGCCACTGTGACATTGGCCACTCAAAGAAATGGAGTTTTATGCTCCCTTTCCAGCAGGAAGGGTGACATGCTTCTGTGGTGCAACCATCTGGCATCTGTCTAAAGGGCTCACTCGGTTCATTAAAACACCCCTGACCCAAGACAAGGAGGCACCTCTTCAACCACTCTCATCTTCCTGCATCCACGTCCTCCTCCTTGATGGCTAGAATAAAGGGAGTTTAGTTTAGCCATGCACAGGTCTCTGAGGGACCCTAGTGTTCTTCCTGCTCCTCAAAGGCCTAGGGATGCTCAAATCAACCTCAGTGGCTGGCCACCGCTTCCCTGAAAAACAGGCCAGTGTAAGCGGTGTGGTGGGGAGGGGCTCCCACCCTGCAAAACTGCGCCAAAAGCAGGGACCTTTGTATGGGAGAGGGATCAGGACCCTCTCTGCCCAGAGCTGGCAACCCCTGCAAGAGCTGTTGCTTCTAATTTAAATTTTCATTTCTTATTCTATTTTGAGGTCCTCTCTGGGATTTCAGGAATGCTGAGATGTGCCAGTTACAAAGTCCTGAGTACGGAATGCTCGCGCTGGCTGCAGGCAGCGCACATGGAAACACATCACTCGTCAGGACTCGCCTTCAGGCCTGGAAACTCAGCTCTGAGGGTCCAGGAGAGATCTGCTGGCCCACAGTCTGGTTGGATGCCAGCTAGGCTAGCGAGAAGGAGGCTTGAAGGCTCCCTGTAACTCTGTAATGCAGAGGAAAGTCAGCCTTTTAAATGAGGTTAAGTTCCCGGGGAGCGATGGTTAATAGAACAGGCAGCCCTTTAAGTGGAAATAAAGTGGGTTCCGTTGCCATAAAACTACAAAACAGAGCTTAGCTGGGAGAAGTGGATTCCATTTGGGAGAGAGAGCAAATTAGAATACAGGCTCAAGAGCAGCTTAAAAGAGTTTCTTGGACTAGGAAAGAAGGGAAGTTGGAGGGGCGGTGGGGGGGGGGAGACTGAGTAGCCAAACAAGCAAAATGTCACCTTGAGATTTCACAGCATCCAGCGTCTGCCCCCAGCCCATCTCCCCAGGCCTCGCCCCAGCCCTGTCTCTTGCAGCTGAGCTCTGCAAACATGAGTAGGAAAGCAGGCTGAACTTAGTGCATGTGTACGTCTAAGGAGTTTTCACACATTTAAAAATGTTTTTGCATAATTTTTCTCCCCTCCTCCCTCATGAGGCTCTGTAGTATGTTTCTGCATTCTTTTTAACCTCTTAGCTTGCGCAAAGAACATTTCAGACTCTAGGGACCCTGCCAGGATTTGGTTAGTTTGACTTTATTTTTGGGGGGAGTGGGAGGGTATTGTCAAATAAAAACTGAGTTGAACAACAAAGAAAATGTCATTTTGTGTTTCCTTGGCTTAAAAATAAAGGTTGACTTGGTATGTTGACAATGTTCCAGGTCAAAAACCAAACCAAAGAGAGGCATGAATTGAAGTCCTAGTCAGTGCCTCCTGCTGCGTGCAGCGGTACCAGGCTGGCTTTCCTTTGTCTACTGCACTGTTTGCTCTGCAACTCTTGACAGAATGGAAAAGAGGGAAGAACTTCCACACCCATGAAGTCAGCCAGAACTCCCTTGGGCAAGGAGAAAGACTGCTCCCCTTCCAAAGCTTTGCGTGTTGATGAGACTGTGAGCCGGGAAGTGAATGGATTTAACTTGCTTGAAGATAAAGCTGCTGGAGATCTTCAAATTGAAGTCGGGTACACTTTGTGTGTAAAAAGTCACTGACTTGTATATCTTCAGAGATCTGATTTTCCATATTACTAGAGTTTCTTTTTTCTTTCAAAAGTGCTAAGTATTTAAAGACTTAAAGTTGCCAGGAAATTCATAAATGCACATTCAAAACTAATTTCATTCCATTCTAAAATTAGAAGTGGAAAAAGTCAAGAGAATCAAAACAAGTTGTTGAAATAAGTATTCATGTTGGATCATGTTTTTTGTTTGTTTGTTTCAAATTCATTTTATTGATTCTTGATAATCCCTAAGAGGGGTGACTTATTGCCCTCACTTGAGGTGATAATGCCAGGCCCCAGAGGTGGGATGGCTTTCCCAGAATTCATCTCGCTGCAGTGGGGAAAGGGCCAGCCTGGAAGTTTCTGCCTCCATCAGAAGGCAAGCTGCCATTCTGGGAAGGTCAGGTGCATGGATGATGAGTTCACGCTTTTGCTGTTGGAAGAAGCATTTCGGAAATGAACCTCGGGCATATTTAGTTTGTTTGAAAATCTAAGAATGTCACATATACAGTTTGGCCACCTACTTGGCACTGGGAAACTTAATATAGCATTGTTATTTTTCTGTGGAGCCAGAGTGCTAAATCTGATAGCTGAATAGTTCTTAGATATGTTTCAAAAAAAAATCTATATTCGATGCTGAACAGCTCTCTAAAGGAACAAAAAAAGCAGAATAATTTTCATTTTCTAGAAGGCACAGAATTTTGGCAAGGGCACTTAAGAAAAAAAACTATGAATAGATCCTCATACCCAAGATCCAAGGAATACACCAGTGTCCTAAGCAAATTGTAAAGGCTCTGTGCCTGTGCCCTACCTCTATCCTGCTGGGCCAAGTTAGCCCAGCGAGGTTGGGCTGGGCGTTGGTATGTACAGATGCATTGACTTTATACATAATGTTCTTTGTGCTTTTCTTACTTAGCCATGTGTCTTGGCATTCACTACATGTGTATACCTATCATTTTCTTTAAGTGGATGGAATACAATTTTGTTAACAACTTCTGTTGATGAACATTTAAAATATTTCTAATCCAACAGCCAAAGACCAGACTTTCATTTGAATTTGTAATTTCCTGAGACTGTACATTTTTATATATGTTTATTATCCACCTGATGTCATTGCCTTCGAATCGCCTATTTATTTTGCCCATTCCTCTCTTTTTCATTGTTTGCACTGTTCTTATGGTTTATAGGCACTCTATATATTCTGGATACTATTCTCGTTTTTTGCTAAATATTTTCTTCCTATTTGTTACTCATCTTCTCCAAATGTTTCAGAACAGCTATTCTTCTGCACTTTTTTTGCAGGGTAAACTTGAGATTCAGCTTGCCAATTCTAACTAAAAAATAATTTATTTCATTTTGATTGTGATTGAAATAATTTATATTATCTAGGAAGAATTGAAATCTTTATAATATTAAGATGCTCTCTCAGAAAAATGATGTCTCTTCATTTATTCAAAATATTTTATGTTCTTTTTTTAAGGTTTAACTGTAGATTGCTGATAGGTAGCCTCTATTAGGTTGAGGAAATATTTTCTATTAAGTTAATGAGAATTGCTTACTTTATTAGGAAAGAGTGTAGAATATTTTTAAATTTTTTCATATCCATTGAAAGAATATGTGGTTTTTCTCCTTGTCCACTAATGGGATAAATTATATCAATACAGTTCCTGATATTGAACGATCCTTACATTTCAGGTACAAACCCTAATTGTTCATGATATTTTACTTCTTAATACACAATTGGAATCGCTGAGCTAATATTTTATTTAGGATTTTCACCATTAGGTTCATAAGTGAAATAAATCTGTGATTTTTTTATATACTATGTATCTAGTATAGGAAAAATATTATACTAACTTCATACAATGAGTCAGGACATATGTCTCATTCTCCATTTACTGGAAAAATATGTATAAGATGAGGATTATTTATTCCTTACAATTTTGGTAAAACCCACATTTACCATCTGGATTTGGGTTTTTTGTTTTTGTTTTGCAGCAGCAGCAGCAGGGTGTCTTCATCCATTTGAGCTGCTATAACAAAATGCCACAAACGAGGTGGATTATAAACAACAGAAATTTATTTCTCACAGTTCCAGAGGCTGGAAGTCTGAGATCAGGGTGCAGCATGGTCAGGTGAAGGGTCTCTTCCAGATTGCAGACTTATTGTGTCTTTACATGGAGGAATGGGTGAGGAAACTCCACAGTGTCTCTTATAAGGAATCCCATTCATGCAGCCCTACCCCCTCACCTCATTACCTCTGAAAGGCCCTACCTTCTAACAGCACAATATTGGGTGTTAGGATTCCAACATGTAAATTTGGGGGGCACAAACATTCAGACAATAGCAGGGGGTACTCTTGAAAGGAGGATACTCCCAATAAGCTGGGTACTCTAGTAAGCCACTTTCTCTTGTACTTTCTCCTGCTTTCTTATTTAAAGTGAATACCTACCAAACATTGGTTGTGTTTGTTCCCAAATCTTTTTATGACAAGTGTACCTATTGTAATACTTTTATTTAGTTTAGTATTATGTATGCCAATAGAATAAGCATCAAAAAGAGTTTTCATTTTTATGAAGACTTTAGGAGACTAAGTTGAAGCTTTAGGAGGACTAGATAGAGTTGAGTCACTAAGATAAATGGCTTAGATTTAAATGTATTAATACAACTGGAAATGATGGGTGGGGGCAGAAATCACCAACATCTGTATTCTGAGTATGGTCCATGGACTACTAACACAGGCATCACCTGGAAACCTGCAAGAAATCTCAGGCCTACTCCAGACCTACTGAGTCACACTGCATTTGAACAAGATCCCAAGAGATTCACAGACACATTAAAATCTGAGACGTTCTAATGTGGAAGGATTCCACAATATTAACTGTCTCAACACTGTCCCCTATATTTGAAAAATCAAAACTGGAAATTATTGATGGCAAATTATAGGTGTGGTTTACATAAGAATGATGAAGACATCAACTCAGCAGACTCATTTTCAAAGAAAAGGCCTTGATCTGAAATTAAGATTGGTGAGTAAATATCTATTTTTATGTTTTCAATTAAAGTACTGACTTTAATTTTGCATTCTGTACTGACTTTTTATTTATGATTTCCTCCTTTAACACATTTTTTAACTGACTACAGGTCTGGACTGTATTGTATGACAGAGATTCTACTATAATTTAGCTTTCCTTGATTATTATTACATTCATATAGAGTCCCAAAAAATGTTGGCATATAGTTGTATTCAAATATAATCTTTTTCATAACTGTAGTTATGGACACTTTTCCATTTCTAATATTTTTATGTGTCTAGGTTTTGTTATTTTGAATTTTTTGTTTGTTTTCTTTTAGTTGTTCAGAGTAGCCAGAGAGTTACTTAAATTATTTTCTGTTTTCAAAATGCCCTTTCATTTTGTTTGTTTGTTTCTTTTTTCTTTCACTAATATTTAGCCTCAGTTTTATTCTTTTCTTACTTCCACTATCTTTGGATTTTTTTTTTGTCTCTCCTATTTTTTAACACTATGATTGAAAGCTAGAAATTTTCCTTCGACAATTGCTTTGTCCATGCTCTCCATGATGGGGTAGTCTCATGGCCATTCATTTCTAACTCCATAACTGACTTTAAATTGATTTTTGCTCAAATAAGTTCTTAAAAATTGAATATACCTCATTTTATGTTTTAACAATATGTAGTCAAGCCTCTTAATTATGCTATTCCAATCTTCTATAGCTTTTTTTATTTTTGTCTACCATGAGATACACAGTTAACTGCTTACCAAGCCATTGCACTCAACTTTATTTTGCTGTACACCCTGATATTTTTTAAGGGTCTCAATGTGCCCAGACTAGGAAATGTCATGAGTAAGTCTAGGCCAGCACTTCTCAACAGGTTTTCCTGACATCTTTACTCCAACTTGGGGTGCTAGTGTGAGAAGGTACGGTCTAAAGCTGTGGCAGCCATCCTGTAACCATTAGGCATCTTCACTCACCTTACAAGTTCATTTGCTAACCTCTCTTTGTGTAGTCTTCATGTTTCTTTTGTATCTATTTTTATTTTGCTGGTATATGTTTCTTTTTAAAGAACCCCTCATAGATGGTCCATAGGTGGTCCATCTTCTAAGTCCTTGGTGCCTAACAAAGTCTACTGATTGCCACTGTTACACATTTCATTGACCTTGGGCCTAAGCTCACCAACCCCTCCTGCCTTCACAACATCTTCTGCATTTGTTTTTGCTCCAATTTTATTTTTCCACAGGCTTTTATCCTGTCTGCCTACATTCTGTCTTTCAAGAATTGTTCAAAACCTCTCCTAATCTCATGGCGCTCTTTTATTTTCCTGCTTTATAAAGGATCTATACTTCAAAATTTTCCCTTTTTTTGTCATGTTGTGGGAATTGGGGCTGAAATGAAGGTAGATGTGTGATGTCAAAAGGTCATTGTAATTCCATATAAAATTTTTTAACAGAAAAATCAACAATTCCTTCTTCAGAAATTTATAGGGAGATAATGGTCTTCAAATGATTCCATTTGGGCTCAGGAATATACTGATTACAGTTCTGTGTTTTCTCCACCCTGGTATGTTTTACATTCCTTATTCTGTGTACTCTCTTCTGGTACCTTCTAAAATACACTCTTTCTTCTAAGCAGATTTCCAGCCTAAATAGTGGAGTAAAGCATGAGTACATCACACCTGAGAACAAGCCAGGCTTGGCACCCAGAAACTCTTAAGTTTAGATTTCCACTGCTGTCCATTGGACAACCCAGGTAAAATTTTCCTCCAGTAAAAATTTGGTCTCACAGGTACATCCCAGGCGGCTCTTGGTTAAAGTGGAGAATGTTCCAAAAGTAAATGATAGAGCCACAGATGGTCAAGCCCTGCTAAGGTTGAGACCTGTTTCTCAGCTCTAAGCAGGAAGGCTGGGGTCAGAGGTCCGAAGCAGCCTGACTAGATAGGTCTAGGACTTGGGGCCCATGTCAGCCCTCCCAGTGTGACCCTGCGCATACTGGGGAGCCCCTCCTAATGGTGTCCTTAGTGGTGAAATGACTAAATGGCAGAGTCTGCTTCGTGGGGCCACTGTGGTGACTACATTTCAGGTACAGCGCTCAGGGCATGACAATGGCCCAGCGTCATGACCAGCCTCACATTCCAAACTAAAGCCTCCCAGTACCTGTTGTTAGCATCCTCCAGGAGCACCATGGGCACTAATGTAAACACAGTCTCCAAGTGCAGTTGTCTACAGGTGTGCAAAATAGAAGCACATACTTAACACATTATGCACAGGTGTGAGTGTGTGTTCATGTCTTACATGTATATGTGCCTGTGTATGTGCTTTGTGTGTGCATGAATTTGTGTGTATATATATGTAAGTGTCTGTGAGGCTCTACGCTTGCATGTGTGGTCATATGTGTAGGTGAGTGTATCTGTGTTTATATACAAGGTCAGACAATTAAGTTTGCAAACTCATCTTAGAAAAAGTGCTACATACCTCATTGCTGAATATCGCGATGGCCACCTTTGAAGCAGTCTCCTTGGGAAGCTTTGCACCCACGCCAGTGCCTAATCCACCATTTAAAGCAATTTTGGAACTCTTTCTAGAATGGCCATCAGAGCTGTCATCATATTATCCTTGATGTCCTGAATGTCATAAAATATTTTCCTTTCAATATTCCCTTTATCTTCAGGTAAAGAAAGAAGTAATTGGGGGCCAGATCAGGTGAGTGGGGAGGGTGTTCCAATACAGTTATTTGCTTACTGGCTAAAAACTCCCTCACAGACAGTGCCGTGTGAGCTGGTACATTGTTGTGATGCAAGAGCCATGAATTGTTGGTGAAAAGTTAAGGTTCGTCTAACTTTTTCACACAGCCTTTTCAGCACTTCCCAATAATAAACCGGTTAAGTGTTTGTCCAGTTGGTACAAATTCATAATGAATAATTCCTCTGATATCACAAAAGGTTAGCAACATTGTTGCAACAAGTTCACTTACTTAATTGTCAGACCTCGTATGTTTTGGGGATAGTGCACAGTACAGAAAGCATCGCAGAATACAGAATAGCCTAAGCTAAGTCTCTCACTTTACAGAAACCACTAAAACTCTTTGTCAAGTACGTCTATGCGGATGTTCATTCACAGTGTTCAAAGGGATGTGCCAGCTGTCTTTGCAGCATTTACATTAGCATAAATATCACATTAGTTGGCTGTTTAGAATGTGCTTATCTCTCAAGAGACTCTGCAACACAATCCTGAAACACTTAAGTCTGACATATGTATATTACATTTAAATAAAATACAAGACAATTCAGTTATGTGACTGACAGCGGGGAAATGGGAGGCACAGATTGTAATTTCTTCTTAAAGAAAAAATTTATTTCTAAAATATTTATGGATTGGTTTCCTAAATTGCTTTGTAATTTACAGAGGAAATTGTTCTTTAAACATCTTCCATAATATTAATGTCCTTCTAAAGCCATAATCAACTTTCTTTCCATCTATTTCATCAATTTTCCAAGTTGGCATGAGTTATAGACTCTCCCCTAATCTCTTCTCTCTCCTGAAATTATTATAAAATTAAATTATGATCTAATATTCAGTACTTTATGTAATTGGAGAAGCTGCCTATAGAAAGTTAGACAGAAATTTAAGTATTAACATGTATCATCTGTTTAGTGACACAGACTTCCTCAGCAAAGAAGGCCTATTTTAACTGTAAGTGCAACCCATGGCATCATATAAAGGAAGCAGGTATGTGTGAGGTGACATTGTCTTCTCAGTATTTTAATGCAACTGTGTGGCTGGTATGCAGATATATACCTTAATGCCAATAGAAGGTTCTGTCTTCGTCTGCTGGGGCTGTTGTAACAAAGTATTACAGACTTGTTGGCTTAAAAAGAACAGGCATTTACTTCTCACAGTTCTGGAAGCTGGAAGTCCGAGATCAGGCAGAGAAGGGAAGCAAGCTCTCTTATGACTCTTATAAGGGGACTAATCCCATCATGGGGGCTCCACCCTTGTGACTTCATCTAATTCTAATCACCTCCCAATATGATCACAATGGGGGATTAAGGTTTCAAAATATAAATATGGCAGTGGGGGGGAGGGCGGGGAACCAGCATTCAGCCCATAACAGGTTCCAAGTCCATTGGGATATCTGTGTCACAAAGAACAGAATGCAGTCAAGCCACTTCAAGTAAGCGTGGATATATGACATGGTTGACAGGGTTAGTGGGATAGCAGAAGCAAGCTGCCTAACCCAGCCTGCAGGGGAGCTGCTGCTCCCTCTTAAATAAGAACCAGAGCACACTGCCCCATCCCGAAGCCCCAACTCAGCTGCCAACTCCTGGACCCATTGCACGTGCCACTATCTGCAGCAACAAGACGGACAGCACCTTGCCCACGACCCTGAGAAGCCAGCACTGGACAAAGCAACCTTCACCAACATTGCCACAGAAAACCAAACTCTTCTATGCTGGCCAGCAAAAACAGCAATCCACTTCACTTCTGCCTCCAGTGCTGTGAGAGTGCCTCTGGACCCCAGGCACATAAGCACCCAGGCCATGCAAGCTTTAGCCTTCCAGTCTCTACCCTCGAGGCAAATCGATCCTACCCACCTCAGCCACCTTCAGAAGCCACACAGAGGTGCTGCCCCCCAAGGAGAGCGCACACTCTTACATGCATGCTAGCGTAACTTTCGGGAGGTAGTGCTCAGTTGAGAGAACTAGAATCATGGTGCCAGACAGTAGCTACTCCCCACAGATAGCTAAATGCTCCCACAGGGGCTGTGCTCTAGATGCAAAATGCACACCAGACTCCAAAGACTTAATACTGAACAGGGAACATAAAACATCTCATTAAGAACATCAACATTCATTACATGTTGAAATGATCATATGTGGGGTATCTGGGATTAAGTAAAATACATTATTAAAATAAATTTCATATCAATGGATGAATGGATGAAGAAAATATAGCAAATGGATTAAGTATTGTTTAGAGTTTCAGTTTGGGAACATAAGAAAAGCTCTGCAGATGGAGGGTGGGGATGGCTGCACAATAATGTGAATGTTGATACCACCAAACTGTACACTTAAAAATGGCTAAAATGGTAACAGCATTATTCACAATAACCAAAAGGTGGAAGCAATCCAAATGTCCCATCAATGGATGAATGGATACACAGAATGTGATCCATCCATAAAATGGAATACTATTCAGCCTTAAAAAGGAAGGAAATTCTGATATGGGCTGCAACATGGATGAAACTTGAGGACATTATGCTGAGTGAAATAAGCCAGAAACAAAAAGACAAATACTGTATGATTCCATTTATAAAAAGTATCTAGAAGAGTCAAATTCTTAGAGACAGAAAGTAGAATGATGGTTGCCAGGGGCTGGGGAGCTATTGTTTAATGAAGACAGTTTCAGTTTTACAAGATGAAAGAGTTCTGGAGATGGAGGGTGGTGATGGTTGCAATAAATTGTGAATGTCCTTAATGCCACTGAATTGTAGCCAGCACATATACTAAAATTGGAACAATACAGAGAAGACTAGCGTAGCCCCTGCGCAAGGATGATATGCAAATTCACGAAGCATTCCATATTCTTATAAATCCTCCTTCCTCTTATATTAGCTCATGTAATAAAGGTATTTATTCTTCTAAAAAAGATAAAATACTTAATTTTGTATTATGTAAATTTTACCCCAATAAAAGCATTGTAACTGTTTTGAACAGTTGCAGTGTCATCTTGCCCCTCCAGTGACTACTGAAGGTCAGTATCAGTCTACCAGAAAGCAGTCTAATAAGAGTATAGGTTCTAGGGTTTGACAGACAGACTTCATCGTCTCCATTGTTTCTCAGCTGTGTGACCTCAGAGTAAAATGTTCCTCTACTCACAGCACTTCTGACACCAAATGTGTGAGTTTTCCACAGCAAGCAGTTCTCCAGTTTTCCGTGGACACCAACTGGGTGTATAACCATTGAACTCAATTCTGACACTAACTCCCCAGAGTTAATGCAGACCCCAGAGGTTAAGGGCTCAATCCCATACTGCCCCCACTGCAGATGCCAACTGTAAGTAGTGAGTCCCTGGCTTACCCACACTTCTGTCCAACTCGGCTACAAATTGGGGGTTGCAACTACCCCTTCAGTTCAATAATTTGCGATAACAGCTCACAGAACTCAGGGAAGCATGTTTACTGATTTATTATAAAGGATATTGTTAAGGATACAGATGAATGTCAGATGAAGAGAAGTACATAGGGTGAGGTCCAGAGGACTTTGAGCATAGGATCTGCTGTCCCCAGTGAGCTGGGGAGTGCTGCCATCCTCCTGTATGTGTTCTTCAACCTGGAGATCTCTGGACTCCATAGTTCAGGCATTTTTATGAAGGCTTCATCACACAGGAAATCTCTTATTAACTCAAGCTCTTCTCTCTGAAAGGTGGAAATGAGGCTGAAAGTTCCAAGCTTCTGATCCTGGCTTGGTCTTTCTGGTGACCAGCCCCCCTTCAAGAGTCTACCCAGAGTCACCTCCTTAGAACAAAAGACACTCCTAACACCCAGGACATTCCAAGGGATGTAGGAGCTCTGTGTCAGGGATCAGGAGCAGAGATCAAATATACATTTCTTATTATATCGCAGACCTTAGAAAAATTACTCACCCTCTGAACCTTAGGACTATTGCATGGAATTTATAAGTCAAGGTTTACATCATGCCTATGGTGCTGCTGGTATGAAGACACATGATAACCACTGGAATGTCAAATCTTTGAAGGAATTATTACCACTTAATTCTCTTGACAAGAGAAACTCACTTATTTGATTGTTCTACAATTAATTTTCTTTAAACTTTTGGAAACAATGTCCAAAATAATCTTGGAAAATTTACATTTCTCTGTTTCCAATTTAACTACAAAGCTGCAGTAACCAAGAGAGCATGGTTACTCTTCTTGGTCCTTATCTTTGGCATAAGAATGGACATATAGTTGAATGGAATAGAATTGAGAGTACAGAAATAAGCCCTCACATTTATAATCAGTTGATTTTCAACAAAGGTGCCAAGGCAACTTAATGGGTGAAAGAATAGTCTTTTCAACAAATGATTCTGGGACAACTGTGTATCCACATGAAAAAGAATGAAGTTGAGTTCCGACTTCACATCCTATACAAAAAAAATAACTCAAAATAGACCATGGACAAAATTATAACAACTAAAACAAGAAATCTCTTTGAAGAAAATATAGGAGTAAATCTTCATGTCCTTGGGTTAGGCAATAGTTTGTTAGATCTGACACCAAAAATACAAGCAACAAAATGTAAAATAAATTGGACTTTATCAAATAAAAAACTTTTGTGTTGGAAACAATACCATCAAGAAAGTGAAGACAACCCATAGAATGAAACATGATCATACACCTGAGATGTATAAAATATTTAATACATAAATATATGTATGTTTATATCTGATAAGGGACTTGTATTCAGAATATATAAAGAACTCTTAACAATAAAAGACAAACCATCCCATTTTGAAAGAACAAAGGATTTAAGGATTCTGCAAAGAAGATATACAAACAGCCAATCAGAAGATGAGAAGATGCACAACATCATTAGATATTAGGGAAATGCAACACCAAGCCAAATGAGATACCACATCACACCCACTAGGATGGTTAGAATAAAAAAGACAGATGATGACAAGTGTTGGTGAGGATGTGGAGAAGTTGAAACCTTTATATATTGCTTGGAAGAATATATACATTGCTTGGAATTTTGCACAAGCCTGTGAAATTGTGCAGCCACTTTGGAAAATAATTTGGGAGTCCCTCAAAATGTTAAGTATAGAATATGACCCAGCCATTCTACTCCAAGATGTCTATCAAGACAAATGAAAACATATATGCACATGAAAACTTGTAAACAAATGTTCATGGCAGCATCATTCATAATAGCCCAAAAGTAGAAAAAATCTAAATTTCACCAACTGATGAATTAATAAATAAAATGTGATATAACCATTCAATGAGCTATTTGGCTCTAAAAAGGAATGAAATACTAATATGTGCAAAATGTGGATGAATCTTAAGGGCATTATGCTAAATAAAAGAAGCCAATCACAACATATTGTACAATTCTATCTATATGAAATGTTTAGAATAAGCAAATCTGTATAGAGAGAAACTAAATTAGTGGTTGCCTAGGGTTTGAGGTGGGAGGGTTGAGAAATGTCTGCTAATGGAAAAGATGAGAGGTTTCTTTGGGGGCGGGGGGACAAAACTGTGTAAGGTTAGATTGTGGTGATGGTTGCACAAGCCTGTGAATATGCTAAAAAAAAGAATGGGTTATACACTTTAAATGGGTGAATTGTTTGGTAGATCAGTAATATCTAATTAAATTGTTTTTAAAATGAGAACAAATAAGGCAAAATTTAACTTTGAGGTACAAATTCTTCAGAATGTTTCCCGTTTCCTTGGCCTCTCAGAATGCCCTGAACAGAAGTTCCCCCCTCACCTCCTTTGCTTTCTCTTCCTGTGAAGATGTACTCAGGCACACAGGTGGCCCCACTTTGCTCTTTATTCTTCGAGGGGTTTTCTTTTCTTTTGTCATATTTATCTCATGTTCTGAGTACAGCCAAGGACTATGGAGCTGAGTGATGTTTCTCTGCTTGAGTCTGACTTCTGACTGGAGGAGTCTAATAAACCCCTGTTAGAAACGCACAGAGAATGAGCTGAAACCAACCTGAGAGTAAGGATCAGAAAGGCACCTCCTCTGATTGAAAAACAAAGTGCACAGACTTCAGAACATGGATTTTAGTGACACTGATTGGGTGGCTCAAACAGCCTTTTTTGGATTCCTACTAGCTTTGGGGTAATTAATTTTATTCCTAAGTGAATCCTGGGCTAGTAAATCATTTACCGTCTGCTGAAACAGTGCTGGCTCATGACCACATCTTTGAAATTCTAAAATTGTTTGTAAACCTTATATTTACTCTTTTTTTCAGTACACCACCTCTGGACCCTGCCAACACTTTTCCAGCTGGAAACCCTGTTGCCCTTGATTAATTGGCAGCAAGTCCCAGCTATTTTTTTCAAGAATTTTTTTTTTTTAAGATTACCAAGCACTGGAAAATCACCTGGGGGTAGAATTAAAACATCAAAATATTAACCATGATTTTAAATTTTTGTTTCAGAAATTTCTAATATTTTAACATTTTTCATCAACATTGGTTATTTATATGATAGAAAAATTATAAAAGCAAAGCTATAGGCATGGCTCCCAAGGTCTGCTTTAATTTTGATTTCTGCTTTGTGTGAATTGCTTCTGCACCACTCCTCTAAAATTTTCAGATCTGCGTTTGTTCCAAATCCACTAGAGAGCTTTAAGACATGATCCAGAGCTTAGGGGACAGTAAGACAAGCTATTGAGCAGGACGGCCACTCAGAGAGATGAGGAGGCCAGCAAGCAATGAAAGTAGCCCCTGCTCAGGCACAGAGGTAACGCGACCAACAATTCTGAGAAGACGTTGATTAGAGATGAGCAGGCTGACGTGTTGGAAGGGTGAATGAGAACATAGATTCAAAATGCTTCTAGAATAATCCAGTGCCCTTGTTAAGGTAACATTGAGCTTCTGACCAGATGGATATTGTAACTGCCTTGAAAAGTCTGAGAAAATGCTCTCAGATTGGACACAAGCTCTCTTCTGTAGTGCCCAAACTCCTGAGCTGAGCCAGTGACCACGGTTGTTTCTATTCCTAGGGTCACACCAGCCACTTATTTCTCTGTTGACTCTCAGTCCATTCCTATCCTCTGTGCTCTCCTCTGTGGCTAAGGGAATGAAAGCTTGCAAACTCTGTGTCCTGGACACACTGCCAGCTGGCTTCCTGGTGACCCATGGATGGGAGGTTAGAGCTAAAGGGAAGAAAAAGGCCCTTTTGTTCTGCTCCTGCAAGATCTCTATAGTGGGTCAAATAGTGTGTTCCCCCCCCCCAAATTAACATCAACCCAGAACCTTTGAATGTGACCTTATTCAGAAATAGGGTCTTTTTAGATGTAATCAAGTCAGTTGACGTCACACTGAATTAAGGTGGGCTCTAATCCGATGTGACCAATGCCCTTCCATAAAGAGGGAAATTTGGACACAGTAATACACAGGGAAATGCTATGTGACAACCGAGGCAGAGATGGGAGTGATGCCAAGGAACGCCAAGGAGCACCACCGCACCACATGCTGGAAGAGGCGGGAAGGATCCTCTCACAGAGCCCGTAGAGGGAACCGTCCGGCTGGCACCTTGATTTCCGACTTCTGCCCTCCAGAGCTGTGGGAAAACTGTCTGTTCTTTGACACCACCCTGTTGGTGGTGCTTTGTGATGGCAGCTTCAGGAAACTCACACAGCCTCTCACAGCAGCATGTTCACACCCAGCACTCCAGCTGCAGCTCCAGATGGCTGCCCTCAGCAGAACTGGAAAGGTTTCAACAGCAGCCGCTGGACTGTGGACTCCTGGGCCCCTATGCGGTGGCAACGGCAGCTTGGGACAGCCTCCAGCCCATCAGGAAGTAGCAGCATCCTGGTCTTGAGAACACACCTCCTTACAGGTGAAAACTGAAGTTCAAGCAGCCAAGCTGTCATCAACAGCCACCAGACAGAAGATCCGGATGTGCATGCAAAGTGAAAGCTCTTTCCACCTCACCACACTGTCTCTTAAACACTGAATATAAAGAGGGGCTCGCCCGCAGTGTGGGCTGCACTAACGTACATCTCAGAAACCCACGGTGTCGCTAAGGTTGGTGTATGCTTGTGATCGTGCAGTTATCCAAGCATTGATGTAGCTTTGTTGACATTTTGCTAGATGCTTGGGCCCCACAGGTGAATTGTTTCCATTTCTGCTTTTGAGATGCTCATGGATTAATTTAGCTGGTGATTGTAGGTACTTCACTAGTCCCTAAAATCAAGTCAGTAGGTAAGGATGAATGTGAATGCTGTTCACCAAGTATTCCTAACTCACCATGGGGCACACAGTAGGATGGCACTTTCTGAGCCCCACTGAGAGACTGCCTCTGGAGCAGAGTGATGTGTCTCACCAGAGCATATCGCTGTCAGAGTGAGATCCTCCAGGGCCTCCTTCCTTCTCCTTGGCAATGGCAACATTTCAAGCAGTAGCTATCCCCTGAACCTCGGTGACCAAGCGAGTGAATGCCACAATGAACAAAGTCCCTGTTAGCCCATGGTGGCCATGCAGCATGAGCAAGAAAAACTATCTTCTATATGAAGGGGCTAAGGCTTTGGGGTTACTTAACACCGTAGCACAACCAGCATATTTGACTGACTCAACAAATAGTTTCGGTACCTGCTTTTTAGACCCTTACAGTTCTGTAAAAGAAAATGCTCATGTACAAGAAAATAAGGGGGTCAGTAAACATTGCAGTCACTGGCTTAGCAGCCTGGTGGACAGAATGGGATAGCATTGCAGGATTAGTCAGGAAACTTCTAGAGGAAGGTCCCACTCAGTCAAACCAAGGAGGCAGACGCATGCACTACCACCAATGACACAGGTGATGGATGCCAGGACACAGTGTGGACAGAGTGCTGCCCTGCCATGGGTGGAACTGGAGACTGCCTGCAGGGCTGGGTAAAGTCTCCTGGGGATCAGCATTTGAACTGGGTCTCAACAAACAAGCCAAGAAGTGAGCCAAAGGGGAAAGCACATTGCACTTTGTCTTGTAGCGTAATATCTCCACTGTCTAGCACGGCGCCCATAACATAGAAGGTGCTTCCAAAGGCTTGCTCGCTGAATGCATAGGTGGAGTGATGGGCACATTCCAGAGAGAAGAGAGACGTGTGTGGGTAAGGCCAAGAAAGTTGTGTGACTGGTCAAGAGAAGGAGGAGCTTCCTCCGGAGACCTTTCAATTCAGATTGTTCTTTAGTGTATTCAGCACCCTCACCCCTGGAGTCAGGAGATGAAGTTCATCATTGATCCTCTCTTTCCCTTGATCAGTTGGGGTTCTCCAGAGAAACAGAACCAATAGGAAATATATACACACACATACACACACATACATAAAGAGAATTATTATAAGAATTTGGCTCACATTCTCATGGATGCTGGCAAGTCTGAAATTTGTAGGGCAGGCTGGAAACTCAGGTAGGAGTTGACACTATTGTCTTGAAACAGAATTTCTTCTTCTTTGGGAAATCTCCATTTTAAGGCCTTCAGTAAATTGGATGAGTCCCACCCACACTAGTGAGGGTCACCTCCTTTACTTAAAGTCAGTTAATCATAGGTGTTAACCACATCTACTCAATACCTCAACAGCAGCACCTAGATCAGTGTTTGATTCAATGACTGGGTACTAGAGCCCAGTCAACACAAAAAACTACCCATTACAAAGATTTCTGCTCCTGACTCGCTTCCCTCTTCTCTAGCCCTGTTCCTGGCCTTATCGTTGGATGAGCCATCGTGGTGCTGGACAGGTCACCCAGGCACAAGTTAAGTCAGCTGTCCAGTCCACAGTCACTGTTTCTTGGCTCCAGCCCGACCCTGAGTGAGCCTGTGGAATTGGCCTCATCTTCTTGTTCCTGGGCCCACAGCTGGATGCATACCACCAGATAACTACCAGTGCACATGTATTAGCCTCAAGGGTGACCTAAGATATCCTAGAATCTCTCACTTGATCATTGCCACAAACTTAACTTACACTTTAGAAGCAAGGATTCTGAAGCCAAAGCAACAATAAAAACAGTCCCAAACACAATGACTTTATTCTTGAGCCAAATAACCCCCAAAAGGAGAACTTTTGGAATATGCCTAGAGTATGAATATGAGATGGTATTCAAGCAAAATAATTATCTTTGAGAAACTTAGTTTGTGTATTTGCCTCAGGGGTGAGGCTAACCAGTCATGTCTTGATTCTGAATCCATCACAGTGTGACTATTTCTGACAAAGAATTTAGAAATGATTTTCAGGGCTTTGGTCATTTGGAGGTTTGGGACACAAGTCAATAAGTAGGTAAGGTATCCTCTCATATTATAGGAACCAGAAAATGCAGCATTAATTAATATACACAGCCAGGGCCAGCCAAGTGGCTCAGTTCGTTAAGAATTGGCTTGGGAGTGCAAGTTCTGAGCAGCAGGGCCGCAGGTTCAGTTCCCCCATGGGCCAGTGACACTGCACCCTCTACAGCTAAGATGGTGAACAGCAGCTCAACCTGGAGCTGGACTGTCGTGAGTTGCCAGCGACAGCGTAAGCTGCAGTGAGGCTGCAGTGGGCTGCCGGGAGCTACCGTGAGTGGCCTGCAGCCAGCATGAGTGGTGAGCAGCTGGCGAGAACTGCCGTGAGCTGCCGTGAGCCACCGTGAGCAGCTGTCCAATGGCCAGCGATTGGCTGCCTCAGCAGGGAAGAGAGCAGTGAACATAATAACAACATGGGCCAGTGAAGCAACGTCCTTCACAACTAGACTGAAGAACCAAAGGACAGCAACTTGTCTGTTCCCTCCCTCGATTCCCCGATAAAATCTTTAAAATATATGTATATGTACACAGCCATATACAGCTATATCTATATATATCTACTCATCCATCCACCTCTCATCCATCATCTATTCATCCATGCCTTCACCCATCCTTCTATCCACACATCCATCCATCCCTCCATCCATGTACAAACATTTCCTTCTGCTCCAGTGCTGTCCCACTTGCTTGCCAATCAAAATAAGGTCTAGATATTCTACTTTGTTGACATACCAAATAAAAATTATCTTCTACTCAACAATACAAATAAAACCCCATGGTTGCCCCAAGCCTTGAGGCAACCTCCATCCTCAAACTCACATTGGTGAGAGGCATCTGAAAGCCTTCTGTCATCCTCCCCAGTCCTGACTTGGTCTGCTCAACTCATAGAAAGACCCTCAATCACTTTTAGAAAATACCGATGTCTCATCTCTTCCAACTCCAGGGCTTTTGGCAGCACCTAACTATTTTCACAGCCTGATCTGCTTTTCAGAATATCCAGGAATGAAGATTCTTAATGGATTTCCCCAGACCACAGCGAAGTACAAAATAGTGCTTCATTCCTGCAGCAAGTATGTTGAGCATCTGCTGTAGACCAAGCATGTATCGGACACTAGAGACATAATATTGGCCCTCTGACATTTTCTGGTCTACTGAGTCAAATGTCTGATATGTTCTGATAAGTAAATGCTTTGGGGAAAATGTGAGGGGCCCCTCACTCAGCATAGGAGTGTGACTGAAGATTATCCTTGCAGCCAGAGAGAATAGCACAGGCAAAGCTCTGAGAGAAACAGCAGCAGTGTGCTCGCTAGCCCAAGGGAGGGGTTTAGCATGGCCAGTGTGAGAAGCAGAGGGGTGAGAGGGGTGAGGCCCGTGAAAAAGGCGGCTAGGCCAGGCTACGGCATTTGGAATGACCCCAAGGCCTCCAGAGGTTTGTAGTTCTAGGAGCATCAGAATTAGTCTTGCATTTTATTCCTCCTTACCCCATGTCTTATTGTTATAAAATTTCAAATATACAGAAAGTTTGAAAAAATAGTACAGTAAATACACAAAAACTATGTGAACCTAGATTCAACAGCTGCTTACATTTTCCTGCCTCTGTTTTTGTGGGCATTTGGGAGCTTGGGGGTGTTTGTTTACTGAGTCATGTAAGAGTGGGAAACAGACATGACAATTTGCTCCTAAACACTGAGCATGCATCACAAGAATAAGGACCTTCTCCCACCTTATCACACCTAACAAAATTGGCAATGATCCCTACTAATGTTCAGTGTCCAGTCCACATTCAAATTTTCCCAGCTATCCCCAGAATGGGGGGTTGGGAGTGCTTTCAGGATGCCATCTAAGTTCACCCATTGCATGTGCAGGTCAGGATCTGTGTCCCTTATAACCTAGCACAAAGCTGTTTTTCCTATGACATTGACTTTCTGAAGAGTGCAGGTCACTGGGACATCAAAGAATGCCCACATTCTGTCCCATATTCTAGATTTGTCTGATTGCTTTCTTCTGGTGTCATTTGGTTTGTTTCTTTATTCCTTGCATTTCTTATAAACTGAAACTTAATCTGGAGCCCTCATGAGATTCAGATCAAATATTTTTGTAGAGACCACTCCATAGATGACCCTGTGGCCTTTGTGTTGCATCACTTCGGGGTCACACAATGCTGGTGCTCAATCTCCATGACATTAACTTCATCACATGGACAAGATGGGGCCCCAAGACCACTGCACTATACAGAAGCACACCCTTGCAAGTTACAATCAAGGGTGTGGTTCTTTGGCACTGAGTGACCATCCGATCCATGGCACTTTCACAAGTGGTTCTAGCACCCACTGACAATGGTGATCAGATTTGCACGGAGGACAAGTGTTCTGCAGTGCAGCAGGAGGACAAGACAGGAGGAAAGGTAAGTGTGGCAGCTCTGGTATCTTCTACCTAAAAAGTGACATTGGACCAAGCTGGGGTAGGGCTGGTGGGGAAAGTAGAAGATGGTATTGAGGGACAAGAAAGACACAGAAATGACCAAATCTGGTGAGGCTTTAATGGAGATGGAGGCCTCTAGATTTAGGTGTGGGCTGCTTGATGGATGGCAGACTTCCTTGTTGAGCTGGAGAACGAAGGAGTGGAAGAGGATGGTCAGAAAGAGGTGCCAGTCTGCTCAGGCCCTGGGGGGCATCTGAAGGGTGTGTCTGAGGCTGCTGGACTCCAGGAGCCCAAAATTCCCCCAAGTGATCAGCTCGTTGGCCAGAGTCAGCAGGCAGAGGGCAGAGCTAGAAAAGGGATGACAGCTCAGGAAGAAGCCCGAGAGCCCAGCATTGAAGGAGTGAGTAAGAAATCAAGATTCGCTCGTTTTAGGCCCTAGGAGGAGGAACACCCAAGAGGGAACGAGACATCAGAGAAAGTGGAGACAAGAGCATCTCAAGGCACTGAAAGTATTAAGACGTGCCCTTTTAAAACATGTGATTTGCTACAGCAGGATAAGTGCAATGATGGAGAAAGCAGAAAAGTTTTAAGACAGAAACTTCAGCAGTATGCAGTCTTTTATTTTTATTTATTGTACCTCATTTATTTTAAATGTCAGTCAAAACCCACAAAGTAATTTTCTTGCCCATGAATGGATCCTAATCCACATTTTGAAAAACATCACTGTAAGTCGCCAGGTTGTCAGTAAAGCCTGTCCGTCCCCCACCTGAATGTCTCCCATGAGCACTGTCCCTCCATGCAGGGAAATCACAGAAATCAGTGAGTCCTCTGTGGGTCAGGTGGGCACAAGGAGGGAGATGCAAAAAGTGACAAGCCATAAGAGGGTGTGCCCACAGGGGTGGGAACAGTGACAGGAGAAAAGATGGGTGTCCAGGCTGCTCCTCACAATCCGGGGACCCCTTCATACTGTTCCAGCTGAGATGGCCAGTAGTCAACCCCTGAGACCCTGTCCTCACACCAAAGCCCCAGAGCAAGGGCTCTCTCATCGGAAAGAACCTGACTTCCTTCTCCCCCTCACCCAAGCTCCAAGCAGGCAAGGAGCAGTTTGCCCAAACCTCTTTATGCAAAAGCCAAAACTAGGAGTTTGTATACTCCCTAACCCTGGGAAAGGGGCCTTCTTACCAAGCATTTCACAGCCATGACAAAGGAGTAAACTGCTCCTTTGCAGGACAACGAGATCCATATATTATACTTTTCTGTTGTGTTTGTTTGTTTGTTTGTTTGTTTGTGTGTTTTTTAAACTCAACATTGATTCATAAGAAAGTTTTGGGGAAATGGAAGAGAAGTATGTAACTTGGATTCTGGCTTGATCTTTAATGCATCACACACACACACACACACACACACACACACACACACACGCGCTGCGTGGAAATGACAGCAACAATTTGGGAACCACTTCAGAAACTCTTCTGCCAAGCACAATATTGCCACCAGGCAAGAGATGAATCATTAAGGATCAGAAATGATCACTTTTTCAGTTACACTTTCTTGCATTCTTTGAAGGTAAATGTGTCCTAACAAGTTTACATGTGAATGCACTCACGGTCACCCAAGATATGCTCCAGTAAAATACCTAGAATTTGCTTTTCTCTTTCCTTCCTTCCTCCCTTCCTTCCTTCCTTCCTCCCTACCTTCCTTCCTTCCTTCCTTCCTTCCTTCCTTCCTTCCTTCTTTTCTCTCCCTCCCTCCCTCCCTTCTTATCCCTCCCTCATCCCTCCATTCTTTACTTTCTTTCTTCCTTTTTTGGGTCCTTTCAGTAAGATGAAATTGATATAACTAAGGGGAACTACGAAGGACTTACTGGAGGAAGGGGCATTTCGGTTTGGCTTTGAAGAATCATCTTCAAATGGAGACGTGTTTCAGGCTTGGAGTGAACAGGAGAAGGTAGAAGGGCTCAGGGAGCCTTCGGAAAACTGAAGAGTCTAGGGTCTCAAGCAGTGTGCACTGGGAGGGTAGAGGTGGGCAAAGCCAGAACACAGGGGGCTGGAGCACCACCCTCAGTGAAGCCTCAGTCTGTGGGCAGTGAAGAGAAGTCAGGGGCATATTCCAAAGGCGGTAACGTGATCCAGTTGTTATACAAACAAGCATATTGATGGCACTACTGTGACAGACAGCTCGAAGGGAAGGGGAAGGCTTGTGAAACAGTGTAGGCAAGAGTTAGGGGGCCTTCCCCTCTCTGGAGACTCTCCACCCAATAAAATCTACCCCATGGAGACCCTTTTATCCATACAATATAGCCCAGACACCTGAATAACAGAGGTGAATCAGGAGAAGGCAGAACACCAGGCAAGGTCCATCTGGACCCCAACAAAATGTGATGTTAGAGTGGCCCCAAGGCTGTGACCTCTGAGAGTAACTCACATAATGTTTCTATTTCCCATATCCAGTACAAAAACCACCAACAAGAGGAAGCCAGAAAACAAGACGATTGCCCTCACTACAAAATCCTGTGAACTAGGTCCTTTCACTAATCTGGCAACATAGTGCTTAGCAGGAAATCATGGAGCCCTTAAGCTTTCACTCCAGGAACTCACAGTAACTCATGTACACCACAGGGCTACACAATTTTCCTTTCTAAAGGTAGATGCTGTTCCTAGTTTAAATATGAGGATTGCATACCCTACTGCTTCCTTTAAATCAGACACCACGATGGAACCTTGCCTATCCCTCCCCCTGTGGGCATGTGTCTCCAGAGGTGCCCAGGGGCCCTGCTCCCCTGCCTTCTTCTGTACACCCCATGTTGTGTTGGAGCTGAGCCTCTGACTCACTTAAGAGGCAATGAGAGCCCAGTCGGAGCCCTAATCCTTAAGGAGGGCTGGTGGTATCTGCTTTTGTGTTCCTGGGAGTCCTGGGCAACTGCATAAGAGAGGGGTCAGCCAACTCTGGTACCTGAGCTTATTTCTGTAAATACATGTTTATTGTAACACAGCCATGCCTATTGGTGTATACGTTGTCAGTGGCTGTTTCTTCATTACAACTGTAGAGTTGAATATGTGTGAGAGCAACCATACAGCCACAAAGTCTAAAATATTTACTATCTGGCCTTTTACAGAAAAGCTTGCCAATCTCTGATTTAAGAAGTCCATCTAGGGCCAGCCAAGTGGCACGTTGGTTAAGAGTTGGCTTGGGATGCCAGCTCTGAGCAGCAGGGCCCTGGTTCGGATCCCACATGAGGGCCAGTGACTGTGCCCTCTACAGCTAAGATGGTGAACAACAGCTCGACCTGGAGCTGGGCTGCCATGAGTCGCCAGCAATGGTGTAGGCTGCAGTGGGGCTGCAGTGGGCTCCCTGTAAGCTACTGTGAGTGGCCGGCAGCCGGCATGAGCTGCCAAGAGCCACCGGGAGTGGCCATCCAGTGACCGGCGACCAATCTGCCTCACCTGGGAAGAGAGCAATGATAATACCAAAATAATCCAGTGAAGCAACGTCCTCCACAACTAGACTGAAGAGCAAAAGGACAGCAACTTGTCTATTCCCCTCCCCCAATTCTCCAATAAAATCTTAAAAAAAAAAAAAAAGAAGTCCATCTAGGAGAAAGATCCAAGATGGCGGAGTAGATAAACACTGTGCCTGCTTCCTTCCACTAACACATTAAAATTACAACTAAATCATAGAACAATCAACCTGGAGAACCACCTGAAGTCCAGCTGAACAAAAACTTTATACCTAAGGATAGAAAGAAGAAGCCACATTGAGACTAGAAGGAGGGGTGAAAACATGAAACGGGCTGGCCCCAAACCTCCGTTTAGCAGATGAAAACCAAAAGAGATATCTCAGCCTCGGAGGTTCCCCCCAGAAGAGCAAGGGACCCCAGCCCTACTTCAGCCTCCCCAGCCCAGAGTACTGGTGCTGGGAAGAAGGGCCCCACAACATCTGGCTGTGAAAAACAGTAGGGATTCTGACCATCCGGGTGGAATGGAAGGCTGCAAGAAATCCAGATATCCTCTTAAACGACCTGCACATGGACTCACTCACTCACAGGCACTCACCTTGGGTTCTGGCAGAGGGTCAGTAACTCAGGGGGCCTCAGAGACATACGGGGGTCATACTGAAGTGTGTGGTTTTGAAGCAACGGCTGGAGGACAGTTGCCATTTTCACTTTGTGGTGTCCTCCTCCCATGCAGGAAGCAGGTGGGGCGCCATCTTTCCTGTATCGAGCCCTCCTAGACAAGCCAAATCTGAATCTGACTGGCCTGATGATCTCTGCTGCTCTGCTCTGCTGACTCACTTGGACCCCATACTTTCCAACTCACCCAACACCAGAGGCACTTTCTGAGCAAGTATCCAGCCCCACCCACATTGCACTATTTCTTGGAAAACTACCAGAGTTTATTGGCCCCAGGTGGGCAGCAACTGGCTTCGGTGTGCTCTGAGACTTTTGCTGAGTAGCTCCAGGCTCAGCACTAGCGCCAAACCAGAATCTACATTAATCTAATGACCAAAGCTATTCCCACTCTAGTGACTCCCTGAGACCCCCAACTCACCCAACTTGTATACTGCACGAGTCTTTATCTGTGGCTGAACCATAAGGTAGCCAACAAGTGGTGGCAGGCCTCAGCATGTCCTGGCATTTTGTGCAGCTACTCTTGTCCCTGTGCTGGTGGCAGACGTCCTCGGTTCACAGCGTGGCCTCTCCCATGTGCCTCCAGTGTTAGCAGAGGCAGCGACCAACTGTGGATCTCTTTGTAACTCCTACCAGGTAGTCCCTAGCTAGTCACAGGCAGTGCGTGTGCTGCGCCTGCACTGGAGCCCATCCCAAGAGACATCAGAACCAACATACTTGAATGTTGGCTCAGACCACAGCAAAGCACCACCCAATTATCCCCACAAGTGGCATACACAAAGGGTGGTCTCAATAAGCACCAAAGCCTGCTAGGACAAATCCCACTCAGTGGGGCAAGCTGCCTACTCAGCAGCCTGTAAGCTGTGGATGTGGCAAAACTCCACAGCCAATCAGCCTGGGGGTCAATCCCACCTACTGACATGCCAATAGCAATCAAGGCTCAACTATAACAGGAAGACACACACAACCAACACTAGGTACACTCTTGGAGGACCCAGAGCAGGTGACCAAGGAGACTGTGCCCGGGCCCCACAGAGCACCTACTACATAAGGCCACCTGTCCAAGACTGGGAGACATAGTAGATCTACCTAATACATAAAAACAAACAGAGAGGCAGCCAAAATGAGTAAACAAAGAAATACGTCCCAAATAAAAGAACAGGAGAAAACTCCAGTAAAAGAACTAAATGAAATGGAGGCAAGCAACCTAACAGAGACAGAGTTCAAAACAATGGTTATAAGGATGCTCAAAGAACTTATTGAGAACTTCAACAGAGAAATGGCAAGCATAAAAAAGGACATAGAAACCATAAAAAGAACTAGTCAGAAGTGAAGAATACAATAACTAAAATGAAGAATGTACAAGAAGAAATAACCAGCAAACTAGATGAAGCAGAGAATAGAATCAGCGATTTGGAAGACACAGTAGCAGAAAACACCCAATCAGAACACCAAAGGAAAAAAGAATCCAAAAAATTGAGAGTAATTTAAGAGACCTCTGGGACAACATAAAGTGTAACAACATTCACATCATAGAGGTACATAAAAGGGAAGAGAGAAAGCAAAGGATTGACAATAATGTTGTAAATATTTTTTAGGGGGCCAGATGGACTCATGTCTTGTTAGGGAGACCACTTCATAGTCGGGGTAGAGGCCTGACCACCGCACTGTATTTCTGAAGCTGATGTTGAATAATAATGTATGTCAACTATAATTATATATACATATAGTCATGGGACGTGGAGTAGAGTGTGTGAATGGAGTCAATGGAACTGTAATAGATAAGCATGATATCGGGGGTGGGAGAGCAGTAGATGGGGGAGGGGGGTTGTTTCTGTGTGAAGGGTGAAAAGGATAACTATTGCATTGTTCTGTACTCCTGAAACTAACAATAAAAAATAAAAAATAAAAGAAGTTAAGAAACTTTAAAAAAAGAAAGAAAGAAAGAAAGCAAAGGATTGAAAATTATTTGAAGAAATAATGACTGAAAACTTTCCTAACCTGGTGAAGGAAATAGACATAAAATCGTAGGAAGCACAGAGAGTCCCAAAGATGAAGCCAAACAGGCCCACACCAAAGACACATTATAATTAGAATGGCAAAAATTAAACGTAAAGAGAGAACCATAAAAGCAGCAAGAGAAAGACAACTCGTAATTTATAAGGGAGCTCCCATAAAATTGTCAGCTGATTTCTCAACAGAAACTTTGCAGGCCAGAAAGGATTGGCACAAAATATTCAACGTGATGAAAAGCAAAGACCTACAACCAAGATTACTCTGTCCAGCAAAGCTATCATTTACAATCGAAGGACAGATAAAGAGCTTCCCAGACAGATAAAAAAAAAAAAAAGCTAAAGGAGTTCATCACCACCAAACCAGTATTACAAGGAATGTTAGAGGGAATTCTTTAAGATGGGGTGGGTGGAGGGGGATCAAAATTATGAATAATAAAATGGCAATAGCTACATATCTATCAACAATTACTTTTAAAGTAAATGGATTAAATGTTCCACTCAAAAGACATAAGAAGGCTAAATGCATAAGAACACAAGACCCTTACATATGCTGCTGACAAGTGAGTCACTTCAGATTGAAAGACACACACAGGTGGAAAGTAAAGAAATGGAAAGATATTTCATGAAAATGGAAACAAACAAATAAAGAAGCTGTAGTAACAATACTTGTACCAGACAAAATAGACTTTAAGACAGTTTATAACAAGAGACAAAGAAGGACTCAGTAATCCCACTTCTGGGTAATTATCCGAAGAAACCCAAAATACTACTTCAAGGGGACATGTGCATCCATATGTTCATGGCAGCATTGTTTACAGTGGCCAAAATGTAGAGGCAGCCTGGGTGTCCATTGATGGAAGAATGGATAAAGAGTAGAAGGTACATATATACAATGGAATATTGCTCAGCCATGGAAGGGAATGGGTTCTTACCATCTCTGGTGGCATGGGTGGACTTGGAGGATATTGTGCTGAGTGAAGTATGTCAGACAAGGAAAGACAGATACAATGTGATCTTGCTTATATGTGGAATCTAAAAACAAAATAAACAAACAAAACAGAAACAAACTCATAGATATAGAGAACATATTGATGGTTGCCAGATGGGAAGGGGACTGGGGGTGAGTGAAAAAGGGGAAGGAATTAAGAAGTACAAATTGGTTGTTACACAGTAGTCATGAGGATGTGAGGTATAACATAAGGAATATAATCAATAATATTGTAATAACTATGTATGGTGTCAGATGGGTGCTAGGTATGCTGGGGTGATAGATGGGAAAGGGTTGGGGTTGAGGGTGAAAAAGATGAAGGGATTAAGAAGTACAAAATGGTACTTACAAAACAGTCATGGGGATGTAAAGTAAAGTGTAGGGAATATAGTCAATGATACAGTAATAATACGTATAGTGCCAGGTGAGTACTAGACTAGTCAGGGGAATCACTTCCTTGTCGGGAGCCGTCTGCGCCTCAGTATCTGACATGGCCAAGCACACTGCAATTTTAACAAATTCTGAAGCTCTGACTGAGAAACAGATACTGCTTTATATCTTAAAGAATTTAAATTCCCCTTTAGATGCCCCCCAGTAGGACGAAGATCTTACACCCCTTCTAATAGATATATCACAATAATTATATTTTATACACTAAAGACAATTTTAGTCACACTACTAGTCTCTTAGTAAAGGTCGAAGTACACACCTTGTAAATCTTAAGATCCTGCTTAGACAATAGTTTTTAGAATAAATGTTGGGTGGTCATGGTAACCATCCTTTAGGCGATTATGTAAAGGCTCAGGCCTTGGTCGCAGTCATTGTAGGTGGAGGGATTTGGGCGTAGTCGGGATAAGTTAGTCTTTAGCATAGAAAAGGTATAGCTGTACCCTGGAGCATAAGAATTATGAGGAAGTAAAACCCTGATACTAATGGAACAATGGTTAAACTGCCCTGTATAAAAAGGGGCATGCTGTAAAAATAAAGTGAGACACTTCTTCTTGAGAAAGCACTCCTGTGTCTCCGCGCTGTTTTTCCTCACCTGATTCCGCCTCCACCTGAGGGAACCCCTAATCCTGTGGGAGCTGGTCTCCCACACTTCCTAAAATATATAAATGTTTAACCACTATGCTGTACACCTGAAATTAATATAAAATAATATTAAATTTCAACTGTAATTGAAAAATTAAAAAGAGGGGGAAGGTGAAGGGGAATAAGAGGTCCAAATTTCCAGGTATCAAGCAAATAAGTCATGGGGATGTAATATACAGCATAGAGAATATAGACAATAATATTGTGGTAGCGTGGTACAGTGTCAGATTGTTGCTGGACTTATCATGGTGATCACTTCTTTAGGTATATAATTGTTGAATAACTATGATTGGAAATTAATATAACCTTGTATGTTAGCTATATTTTAGTAAAAATCTTTTTAAAAAGTAAGTATAATATAAAGAAAAAACTAATGGAAAAGTAGTGGGGGTATTTGTATCATAAACCTTCTAATTGTACATTAAAACTTTAATATAAAAATTTATTTTAATTAAAATAAGATTTTTTTTTTAAAGGAAGAAGTCCATCTCCCTGCTGGAGAGATCACATGGAGGGACCCTGAAGCCACAGGGAGAGAGACCCACCTCCCCATGTCCCAGTCGCAGCACCAGGTGATGCCACCTTGTGACTGCCAACAGGGCAGTTCCAGCAGAGGAGGCAGAAGGACCACCTGGTGGCCCCAGGCAACCGACAAAGCTGGGGTATTAGATATTAGAAGTGTGGCCTGAAGTCAATGCATTTGAAAATATTTGTTACACAGCAATAGAAACTGGAACCTCCTCCCCCCAAAAAAATTATTGAGCTGTGACTGAGAAGATGGAACAAAAAGACAGACCACCGCCAAGGTCAGGCACAAAACCACAGCTGCACTCATTCCTGAAGCTGCCCAACAACAAACGTAACTGATGGCAGAGCTTTTCTGGAGAAATAACATAACTCATCGTGAAACCAGCTCTTAAACCACAGACTTCTGCTTCCTTCACCTCAGACGTCACCCCTACTCTCTGCAACAGTTTGACCACATTTTAGTTTGTGGGTTTTTTCCTCTTAAATGAATCTTATCATTACAAATGCAACGAGTACCCGCATGGTCCCCAGGACAGGAACTTCTCCTCCCTCACACACAGAATGTCCAAGGTGTGTTCTTTCAGATGCAGCAGCTCCTTGCACTGAATTCCAGGACATCTTCTTAAAGAAACAAGACTATCATTGCAAAATACCTCGAGCTTTAAAGAGACAGGTATGCTGTGAGTCCAGTCATGGTTTCCATGGCCTGCTCACTCTAAGTCAATCAGCTACACTTGTTCTTTGGGAAAGTGAAAATCAGGGTATCTATTTGTCATATCTCAGCTGCATCTTGAAAGAAAGCTCTTTCCCCTGGAGTATAAGCTGCTACTCACAAAATACAAGCAGCCAAGTTGTGGCTGGTGGTGCAGGAAACCCCTGTAGAGGCCATGCGTTGGCAGGGCTTCCCATCAGGCCAGCAGGTCCCTTCCCCAACAGGAGCCATAGTCAATAGACCCCAAGATGCCTGCACCCTGTCCATGTGCTGCATTGTATGGCAAAAGGGACTCTGCAGAGGTGATTGACGCTATAGATAGAGACAATATCCTGGATTATCCAGGTGGGCCCAGTCTCATCACATGCACCCTTAAAAGCAGAGGCCAGAAGAGACGTGGCTTCAGAAAAATAGGAAGCATGAAAGGAGTTGGTTGGAAGATGGAAAGGCAACATGAAGAGGTGGGCCCCAGCCTTTCTGGAGCAGAGTCAGGCTGAGCTGACCACCAGCAATGGACAAGGAAGACCTGGGCTCGGCTGGGGACTCCAGGATCACGGTCTCCCTATTACTGGAGAGGGGGCCCTTCTCGGCAAGATGTCCGGGGTTGGCTCTCACACCTGGGGTTGAACCCGGGCCTCAGGGATGAAAACTGGGAATGTTAGCCACTCCGGCTGCCACTCCTCCTTGGCACAGTGTCCAGGTTCTTGGCATCTCGAGCAAAGAATTGAACGAGACACAGAGGTAAAATGGTGAAAAAAGTCTATTAGAAGAGATAGTAAACTCCAAAGAATCAGAAGCAGGCCAAGCACAAAGAAAAATAGCTCAAGGCCCAAGGAAGCATTATTAAGAGGAAAAAGTACACTCCAAAAAGTTTGGAGTGGGCAGAGCAAAGGAAGAAGCTCAAAAGGCGCTGACTGGCCAGGACTTGGGAGTTTTTATCCCTTTTTCTCTAGAATGGGCTGTTCCTCTCTGGGCGTGGGACCACTTGATTGACATCTGTGATTGACAAGAGGTTATTACCTCATCTTTTTAGACTATGCAAGTGCGAGTGACTGTCTAATCTAGTTGGGTGTTTTGTACCCATTTGTTTCCCCGTAGGGGTAGATAATTACAATGGAAAGGGAAAGTTTTGAGGGGAGAGAAAATGTCTTTTGGGAAGTCACATTCTGTGGGGTGTGCTGGACGTGCAGGAATGCAGAGACCCAATGTCTGCCTCTAACTTCCTGCCTTCTTTTCCCCTTGAAAGACATGATCCCCATAAAATCTCTATGGGAAGCTGAGGGACAGCAGGTCTCTTCTTCTGTATCTGCTTCCTGTTGGGCAGGGGCATAGAGGTGTCTGTGCCTATTGAGGGACTCGGAACTCTCACCCTATCTGATCTCAGATGAGAGGTAGGGGTCTCAAGATCCGCCTGGAAGACCATGTTGGCTTCTTTGGTTGAATTAATAAATCCATTAGCGTCTGTATCCCTAAGGCCCCTGAATGAGGAAAAATAGATTTTAATTAATAAATCCATTAGCTCTTATAAAGCCTGTGGCTGTTCAACCAGTCACTCAAGTGGCATCAATTGTCCAGGAGCTGGGCCCAGAAGGGGTTTGGAAAGACTCATTAGGCTTACTGGCCTGGGGAAATGTTAAAACCTATTTAGTTTCTGGGAGAGAATTATTAGGGTCTGGAATGGCTTGGGGGATGTTGGGAAATGATAGCCTGTTAAGTAGTTATCTGAAGCAGGGTAGGAGATTTCTATGATTCAAATTAAAAACAATCTATTGTTTATGGTTAAGAGCCTAGGATTCAGAAACTGATTAGAAGAGTAATCAAAGCCAGGAGCTAAGGAACTAAGAAACTAGGGAGGAGACTTAACATTTCTATAGGAAAGAAGACTTAAAAGTTTTTCAGTGGGGGGAGGAGGGGTGCTCCTCGCTTGGCCCATAACACTCCAAACAAGGCTCGGTTACCCCTCCACAGAGAAGTGAAGTCTCAGCACCCCTTCCTCGGGCTGAAGAAAAGCTACAGTGTTTGTAACATCCTCCTTTCCTTCCAAGGAAATCTAACACATTGTGTGACTCTGCAAGCACCATTGTTTCTGGTTTTCATGAAACTATCTCTAAGGAATGAGCTACTTCATTTACAGAAAAAAAGTGCCAGCCCTCCCTTTCACTGAACATCCACCCACTGAAGTATTACCTGCCCACCAAGTTGTTCCCTATTCTAGAAGTTTCCATTCTACATTGAGTATAAACATTTCAGCGTTTAATCAGCGGAATGGTGGCTACACCATCCCTTGAGGGAATCAGCCCTTTTTCAGGTCCCAGGGGTGTCATTCTCAAGGCAACCAAGAGGGACTTCAGAATGACCCGGTCCTGTCACCAACCGCACAAAGGGAGTCCAGCCCCTCCGCACTCATCAACCCGTTGCCTCTGTCTCTCACCCCTGGCTGCCCACACACCAAGCTGCCCAGCATTGCCCCTTCCCAGCCCCCACAGGCCCCTGTGCTCACGGGGCCTCTCTTACCCCCTGTCCTCTCCACATAGCTAAGAGCCGGCAGGAGATGGAGTGAGGACAGCTGGGGGCCCGGGAGGGCCATGTGTAAGCACTTCACTGGTCCTGGTAAAGTCTCTTCTGCAACAGGAACTTTGTCTCCTAACTTGTATGCACAAATAGTCATGCTGACCGCCATGTCCCTGTCATACGTCTATTTGCCTAGGCCTCACCCAGGCCTACACTGAACTCCAAGCTGGATGTGCAAAATTTCTAACCCTTACCATGGCCTAGCAAAGGAAACTGAGGCAGGAGGGGAAGGGAGCAGTCTGGAGGGCAAACACCTGACCAGTGCAGTTAACACTGGGTTTTACTGTTTTCAAAAGTTATTTTATTTAATAATGCATGCTCATGAAAAAAAAATCAATTCATGCAATAACTAAATAACAAAGTACTGGTAAGAAAGAACAATTACCATCTAAGATCAGAGCACCTCAAAATGCCTCCAGAGCTTGTCTCCAAGAGAGCTCAGATTTGTTCCAATGCTGTTTGTCTCAGAGCACCTTTGCACTGCTAAGACTCCTGTGTCCTTGCCCCAGACTCTGGGCACTCTGGCCAGGGAGCAATGGGTGGCCGAGGGGCAGGAACTTACCAACACCTGAGCCTCTGGCGTGACATGACCTGGGTGCTGCTGTTCCTGCTAGGATGCATTTTGAGTTCTGGAGGACCATTCTGCCCCATGGTAGCTGTCAAAGTAGGTCTGTTTGGCAGACACCCTTCAGGGCTATTTGCCTGCTAGCCGATCAGGGCACCAGAGAGGCCAGCTCGGATTCCCAGCTGCCCTGCTCTGCTTTTCCCACTGCAGGAGCTGGAGCCAGGAAGAAGGGCCACCTAAAACTGTGGTGGCCCAAGGATATGGCTGCAGGAAGCTCAAACGGAGCCTGAGAGGAGGAAGTGTGGACACCTGAAGGGCATCGGCCTTTCCTAAAGCCAAGGATGAGTAACAAAGTGTTGCCTGAATGAGAGCTGATAAAGAATGGGTGCCGGGAAAGAACTGCCTTGCCTTGGGTGCTTCACCCAGACAGCCCCTGAACAATGCTGGTGATACGAGGGTGCTGATTTTCAGTTGTACGGCCCCCCCAATGCCTAACAAGGCCCCAGCCTCAGGGGCTTGCCCATCACAGCCACCCGAGGACTGAATGTGATAGGGGGCTCCTCCCAGCATGTGCTCCCACCACCTGCAGCAGAGGGAAGGGGGAAGGACCATCACGACTGGCCTGGAGCCCATGGAAGGCCCATGTCTTCCCTTCCCCATGCTGGCTGGATCAGCCAGATTCTTCATCACACTTTTCAGAAGCTTCACCAGAAGTGCACAGAACCCAGGGAGG
The DNA here is from genome assembly GCF_001890085.2 of Hipposideros armiger. NCBI lineage: Eukaryota > Metazoa > Chordata > Mammalia > Chiroptera > Hipposideridae > Hipposideros > Hipposideros armiger. Next base: position 1,051,081 of record NW_017731882.1, on the reverse strand, counting down.
AATGGATGTCCCATCTTCCTGAGTGGGGAGCCCAAAGTAGCCTTTAAGCAGGATGAGTGGGGGACACATTTCTGATGACCACTCCAGGCTGTGTACCACGCGGGTCCTGGGTTGTAGAAATCAGAGCAAAACATATAGACTGAGGCCTCATCCTCAACTGCACACTGATGCCACATGGGACCCTCACAACTCTGCATGCCCAGGCCTCACCCCAGATGTGACAGCAGAAACTCTAGAGTAGGGACTGAGTGTCAGAATTTCAAAACCTCCCCAGGTGATTTCAAGATTCACTGAAGCCTCAGGACAACTGAAGAGCAGTGAGTTTCAAGTGCTCTGCCAGTGCCTCACTTGGGGTCTTGTTAAATTCAGATCCTGACCCAGGGGGTCTGGGCCTCTGAGATGCTGCTGCTGGTCTGTGGACCACACTTTGAGTAGCAGGAAAATAGGCTAATGTCTCCCAGTCTTGTCTTTTCCTTTTATTTTTAAACTCTGTGCCTACCAATGATTAACATAAAAATTGCATGTCTTCCTTTAATAATATTTGAAAACTGTACAGGAAATTAAATATTACACCCAAACCAAGTGTCAATACGTGAGGATGAAGCCCTGCGATGTTTCACATAGCACTTCTGTGGCCACCAGGGCGGTCCACCCACACCCAGGATCTGGGAAGACAGCCTGGTGAAAAAACACCACCAAGGTTCTGGCCCATCCCGCGCCCAGCAGAGGGGTGGCCTGCAGCCCACGCCCATCACCAAATGCGAGAGGCCAGATGACCTGGAAAGGCCTTTCCAATGTGACTGGGACTTTTGACCTTAAATCACCTTTTAATCTTTTCCATCACGTGGCCAAAAGTTCTTTGGCCTCCCAAACTTCCAGGAAAGGGGAAGGCCTCCTGTGGCACTTTGTTCCACAGGCATCCAGGCCAGGGGACTTTCCTGACAAGGGAGGAGCAGGCCCACCGGAGTCATAGCCCATGCAGGCAACACCAAGGACCCAAGCTGGGTCAGAAACTCACCTGGAAAGAGCCAGGTGGTATGGAGTTTGGGCTTTGTGAGCCTACAGCTCTCCACTACTACACCCCACCCTTGGAGCATGGAACCAGCCACAGACAATGGGTAACAAGTGGGCATGGCCGTGTACCAATAAAACTTGATTCTCAAAAACCAGTGCAAGCTGGATTTGGCCCACGGGCTATAGTTTGTCAACCCCTGGACTTGAGCAGAGCTCCTGAAACTCTAATGGCTACAAATCACCCAGGGATTCTACTAAAATGACGATTCTGAACAGATATGAGTGCAGTGCTGTCCAGTAGAAATATAATATGAGTCATATGTATAATTCAGCGCTTCCTGATGGCATCAATTTTTTTTAAAGTTAAAAGAAATAGGTTGAAATTTATATTCATAGGATATTTTATGTAACCTGATATACCCAAAATATTCTCATTTCATCTTGAGGCCCAACAGCCACGTGTGGCCAGCAGCTGGGGCAATGACTGGCAGTTCCAGGTGGGGCCTGAGACTCTGCATCTCTGATGGGCTCCCAGGTGATGCTGATGCTGTTGGTCTAAGTACCACACTTTGGAGCAAGGGATTAGACAGTGCCTCCTTCTCCCTGGGCAGAGGAGATGGTTGTGCAGCTTTTACACAATTTTCTGCAGAATATTTGGTAGATTGTGTACCTATCCTGACATGATATAAATGCTTGAAGTCATATATTAGGGAACATGCAGCTCCAAGTTCATGATGCCATCACTGTGAGTTATTATCTAAGTCGTATTTCTCAAATGCTCTCACCTGTTGGTTTTACAAGAACCCAGTAAATGGAGGCCCTATTGCCTTTGCATCATATGAAGGAGAAGATGGGTGTGGAGAGAGAATGGCAGAACACTAGGATCTCAACCATCTGTGGCAGACCCTACACTATACCTTTCACATTCAGAGAACCCTGTGTTAGTCAGGGTTCTCCAAAGAAACAGGACCCATTGGAGATAGATTAGGTAGATAGATGATGATGATAGATAGATAGATAGATAGATAGATAGATAGATAGATAGATAGATAGATGATAGATTTGTTGGAGGCTATTGGTGCACGTGATTATGGAAACTGAGGGGTCCCATGTTCTGCTGTCTGCAAGCTGGAGACCCAGGTAAGCTAGTGGTGTAGCTCCAAGAATCAGAGGTCTGATGGTGTAAGTCCCAGTATGAAGGCAGGAGATCCATGTGCCAGCTCAACAGTCAGGCAGAGAGTGAGGGACTCTCCTTTCCTCTGCCTTTTGTTCCATTCAGGCCCCCACCAGAATGGACAAGGCCCATTCTCACTGGGGAGGGCATTCTCTTTTACTCAGTCCACTGATTCGAACATTAACCTCATCTGGAAACACCACACAGACACACCCAGAATCACGTTTAGCAAATATCTGGGCATGCCATGGCCCAGTCAGGTGGACACATAGAATTAACTATCATTCGTGATTATCTCCATGAAGTTCGCAGCTCAGTGAAGGTGGACTATGATCCCGTTTCACAGAGGAGGAAACCAAGTTGAAGAAGCCACAGCAGGAAATGGGCAAAGCTCTGCCTGGCACCCAACTGTGTCTAGGCCCAGGTCACACCTGAGGAGTGAGGTTCATGAGGTACTTTTAGGTATGAGCTCACTGACATGTTTAGTTCAACAGTTTTAATAGTATGAGTCCAGCTTGGCTATCCCCAGCATATTAAACTTGTGATATTTAAGAGATAAAATTATTTTAAGAGTCTACTTAAAAGCTATTTTAAGAAAATGTTAAGTGATATAACCTTGTGGCAAAATGTGTAAAAATGATATTCAGAAGACAGAAAGATCCACTAGCGGCTGGTGCCACCAAAAAACTGGTGAGTCTTCCAGGATCATCTCCACCAAGCCCCTTGTTCTAAAGACCACAATAAGTTCCTCCAGAGACACGTGGTCGATGTCTATGGGTAGCCCTCCCTGGTTTTCACTTGGGCATCTCAAATTTGCCTGTCCCATAGTAATTCTAGAAGCACCCCCTCTTGTATTCCTGGTGTCAACAAATGGTCCACCACCCACCCAGTTTCTCAAATGAGAACCTGGTGGCCGTCCTGGACCTCACCCTCCTCCTTCCAGCCCCACCCACAAATCTGTTCTTTCTGCCCCATCGGGAAGCCCCCTCTGTATGCCTGTTCCACCCCAACCACTGTGGCCACTCCTGCTGGTCTCTCTGCTTCTACACTCGTCCCCCATCCAGTTCTCAGAGACTTCCTTATGAAGGCACCTAGGTCATGTCACTCCCTTGTGAACTGCCTATTCATTGCTCTCAGTAAGGGGCAAGTGCCCCACCTGCTGCATCCCTCACCAATGTCACCCAACCATGTACCGCCTGTACCCCCCGCCACCTTGCCCATTACTTTGCTCTCCGGTCATGCTCCAGGCTTCACCTTTGCACATCTGTTAGCTGTGTCTTTGCCCAGCAAAGTCCCACTCAGTGTTGGTCTTACATTCCCCTCCTCAGAGAGGCTTCTCCACCCCCAGCCTAACTCTGCACCACCCCTTACCTCCTTCACTGCCTTTGCTCCTATCCTTTCTTATCCCTCTCACAATCTGTAATCACCAACTTATTAACGTACGTCATCCTTTTGTGACTCTTACTGCAACATTAGTGTCGGGTGTAGGGACCCCTGTGTCCAGCCCAGCCCAGTGTCCAGCCCAAAGAAGGGTGAGTGCTCAGTAGTTTGTGAGTTAAATTAGGGTATTGAGTAAGAGTGAACGAATGAAAGCCCCAAAATGGTAAGCAACAGCAAAGGATTAATCCATTCCATCTCAACCAACCTGCAGCCCCCTATACACACCTTCCTAAAGGGATCTGTCCCAGGGCTTGGAATGCGTACACACACACACACACCCCTTCCTGAGGGGGCCTGTCCCCAAGGCCTGGAACACCCCCACATACACACACACACACACACACACACACACACACACACACACCTTCCCGAGGGGCCTGCCCTCAGGGCCTGGAGTGCCCCTTCCCCCAGGGCCAGGTCGTGCTCTGTGCATTCTCGCCTCACCAGATTCTCCACCTGAACTCATCCCCTGCCCCACACCGCATCTGCAGGATCCCAGTGCGCATGCCCCGCTCTGAGCCTTTCGCATCCTTTGCCCCTGGAAGTGGTACAGGAGAACCCCCTCACTATAGGAAGTTTAAGTCTCCTTTCCCCTAGTTTCTTAGCTCCCTAGTCCCTGGTCTTAATCACTTTTTAAATCAGTTTCTTCATCTTAAACTAAAGATTGTTCCTAGCCTGAATAATAGAATATTTCTTATCCCCTTCTTCAGATAATTACCCAGAAGCCTGTGACATAAACTTGTTGATTATAATCATTGTGCCCCAGAATTCTTTCCAGGCCATTCCAGGCCCAACTTCCTGGTAAACAATGCCACCTGAATAACTAGTTAAAACCAGAGGGAAAGGCCACAAGCCCCATGAAGCTAAATTGACTTTCACCCTTCGTCAGTAGCTCTGAAGCCTGCTCCTTGAGCCAGCACTTTTAATTTATTAACTAAAATCTATCTCTCCTAATCTAGAGACTATTGGGATATGAATGATGCCCCAGCAAGGCTTCCAGTACACCCTGACCAAGGAGGCCAACATGGTCTTCCAGGCATATCTCAACACCCCTCCCTCTCATCTAAGATCAGAAAGGGCGAGAGTTCCGTGAATCCCCGATAGGCATGGACAATGCTCCAATTCAACAGGAAGCAGATACAGAACATGCGATCTCCTGCCCCTCAACTTCCCATACAGATTTATGGGGATCACACCTCTCAGGGGAAATGAGGCAGGCAATTAGAGATAGGAATGGGGTCTCCAAACATTCCTGCATGTTCGACAATGCCCACGGAGAGCGACTACCCAGAAACCTCCCCAAAACCTCCCTTCTATGCCCAAATTTTTCCCTTATCTGTCATAACCATTAACCACTATGAAGGCACTAGAAGACACAAACTACCTAACTAGACTAGACCAGTTACTCACACCTGTGCAGTAAAGGCTACAACGACCTTCATTTCACCTGGGCCTTATTATACCATCATTATATCATGCATATGCCCAGAAGTTCATTAATATCATTATAACAGACTGAATTCTGGGAAGGAATATGCACAGTCTAAAAAGATGAGGTAACAGTCCCTTGCCATCACAGGTGCCAATCAAGTGGTCCCACACCTAGAAAGGAATAGCCCATTCTAGAGAAAAGAAAAGAAAACCACCAGGCTCTTGCTAGCCGAGGGCCCTTGAGCCACTCCCTTGTGCTCAAGCTCACTCCTATCTCTTTGGAGTGTACTTTCACTTTTAATAAACTGCCCTTTCACCACAGTATTTCTGTGTCTCATTCAATTCTTCACTCAAGATGCCAAGAACATGGACACCGCACCAAGAGGGTCTGCAACCCAAGCGTAGCTCAAGGGAAGCTCAAGGTCAGCCCCAGTGAGAAGTGCTGGCCATGAAAGCAAAGCACACAGAAGCCCAGATCAGAGAGCAGAAACTGTAGAAGAACCCAAGGGAGCCTGGCTGGAGCCTCCACAGTTAAGAGTCTCCCAAGACCCTCAGCTCAGCAAGTTCTCAACCATTTGATTGGGGAGTACAAGCTGGTTGGGGGACCAGACAAAGCTCACCAGTACTTTCTTGTACACGTGACCCCTGTCCTGTGCCAACACCATACCTCCTTTGGCCCTCACTCAGATGTTAGGAGCTGGTGGCTCATTGACTTCCATGAATGTCACTCTATGAGGCACCAACATCCAAGCCAGGCTGTGAACCCATTTCATCACCCCCTCCGATGCTGTGCTCCAATGAACGTGGCTTTTTATCTTCAAACATCTCTTTATCTCAGCAGAGGGAATCAAAAACTCTCCCCTTGGCAAAAGGCTCCATGGAAAATGTCAGAGTCATTTGTGATGTCACCTAGGTGGGCGACATGTGAGATGTGAGATGTAGTTAGTGCTGGTGTCTGGGGTGCCCCTGCCTGGCTTCTCTTCTCCCTGGGGAACAGATCAGGGCAGAAAAGCCACGCTCTTCCCATGGCTCAGAGGGTCTGGGGTGTCCCTGAAGGTGCCCGCCTGCTCCTGCCCCACACACCTTCGCTTTCAGCAGGGGGAGGGAAGACACACTCCACCAAAAACCCCTTTATAAAATATTGGGTTTATTGACGTTCTTAATTGTGTTGGTAAATGGCTATCTGAGAAAGAAAAAGGGGAAGAAGTTCTGATTCGTGATATTTGCTGATTTCCTTGGGGTAAATATTCCCACCTTGACTGATCATGAGGCCCCCACTTGGAAAATTCCTGAATGGTCAACCTGTGGCTCCCAGGAGTGTGAGGACAACAGTCTGTGCATAAGAAAGATCTGAGCTGTCTGTGTTACTGATTCATCCACACCTCATCCGGGACAACTCGTGTTTCACAGACATTTACTGGATGTTAAAGAATTCTTTCGGGTTGATTTCTTCAAATACAGGAAACTGACTTTTCTCAAAAGTGAACTTCACCTACTAATCTGCCTGAGGAAATCATCTCAGAATATGAAGTTAATGCCACCTGTCACCCGGCAAGGCCTGAGCTCATTCATTCTTCTTAGGCAAAGTGTTCTTTCCTCTCTCTCCCTGTTATTAACTCTCCATTAATGGTCATTTGGCACCCCGGCCATGGAGGACTCAGATCCAAGACAACTCCATCTTAGAGACAGCATGGCTCTGGGAAGGACACCGCGTGGTGTTTATGGAACACAGGCCACGAACAGAGACACTCATCTCTGTCACATCTGAAGGAGAGCAGGGCGACACCTCCACCTGCTAGGTTCCCAGGAGGGTTAAGCAGACTGACATGAGAGATAACTCCACACAGCGGTAGCTAATGATTATCTACTGTCAGATAGAAATAGAGGGAGATTCACAACTATTTAGCACAAAAGTCACAAAATAAAAAATACCATCTGCTATGTATTGAGTATTTACTATATGTGCTACAGGCTTTATATTTCTCATTACATATTTAACACTCATAAAAAAATCCCTGCAAGAGAGGTTTTAGAGTCCCGTTTTACAGACGAGATCACAGAGGCTCTGTGAGAGGACATATCTGGGCTGAGGCCGCTCAGCCCAGAGCCTCTGCGGCCTGGATCTTGCTGTGTCCACAAGGCCTCTGCTCCTCTTGTTGGCAGAGGAGAGGGGCCAGGACCATATTCTTCTCATTTGAATCAATATTTATTCTCCTCTAGTTGTCTGTCCCCCACACTACCACCAAAAATCAAATCCCTTTCCTTCAAGATTCCTGGAGTTTAGCCCAGGGGCTGCCCAAGCTCACCAGTGGACCTGGGAGCTCTCTTGCTCCCTCAGAGCTTCCTCTCCTCCCACCTTCCTAGTGTATAATGAAAATAAATGTGTGATTTCATCTCCCCACCCTCTCCTCACTTGCCAATCTTGTTCTTCTGTCTAGCCCTACCTCTCTCCTCCAAGATAACAACAGGGGCCCCCCTGGACACTTCCTGGAGTTCAGGCTCACCGCCCACAGTGGCCTGTGGCCTTGGGGCTCTGCTTCTGGAAGCTGTGAGGTGGGAGGACAGGATTTTCCCTTCTGACTGAATCACCTCCACGTTGTTCCTTTTGTCACAGAGACATGGCAGTGCAAGTATATCCCCATAAACCATCTCAGCCTATAAAAAGAGGAAGACACTCAAAAAACAGGCTGTTCCAGCAGTGGGCACCAGACTTCCCTCAAATCCTTCTCTTCCTTGAGGCCTAGTCCTCTGCCAAAGACCCATAAACCAAGGCCTGTCTACTGCAGGTCTCAGGCTGGAAGATGCCTGTGCTAGAAGAAAGACCGAGGCTGAGTTCCCGCTCGCCTCCATAATGTATGATGACCACAGGAGAGAGAACAGGACACAACATGCCAGCGTTCAGAAGAGGGGGCAGAACCCACACTCTAAAACCACAGCCTTGTTCTAGGAGCAGGGCGATATTTTTAGCAAAGCAGGATGTTTGTGGGTAAATCAACATTTTGCTGTAAATAAAATTCTGCCAACTAGGGAGTTTAAGCTAAGGATTGCAGAAACATCTTTTGCCTGCACGTTGGCCAGATAGTTATTTTCTTAAAACAAGCTCAATGTAACCCTGTTTCAAAGACACCCTTTCCACTGAGGGCTTGGGTGCCTTTTGGTAAGAGGTCTTGTCAGGGGCTCAAGCTGGAACATGAGGAGCTTGGAGAGCTTTCTCCCTGGGTAGATCAGAAGGCCAACCCAATCCCTTCTTATGTCTGCATGTGCACCCAACTGGCTTTCCTAGACCCTGGCACCTTGGATGAAGTCTTTATGTGACAGGCTGCCACTCCATACAGTTATGTTCATAGGGGCTCACGAGTTCTTTAAATGAAGAGCTGCTACAGACGGCTGACCCCACTCTCTGGGACAGACCAGTGAATGAATGACAGCATTTACTTCAAGCCTTGTTACATACACATCCTATGTAGCTGCTTCTGTGTACCTCCACTCTTGTTTTTCCCCACTTTTGCTGAATTATATTTTGGCTCATTCCATCAGTCAACAAATATGTATGATCAGGTGCTGGGCCCTGTATTTAGAGGCAGCCCTGTGGAAAGATGGCACCACCTGCCAGAGGACATGTGGGGAGGGCATGTGGCCAGGTGTGAGAGAGGGAACATAGCCACACACTCACTGCTGCTCCTACTACTGAGAAGGTGGAGACCAAGTCCCCTCCCTTCGAATCTGGGCTGTTTCGTGTGACCCATTTGACCAATAGAAATGCAATGTATGTGATTTATAGGAGCTCGAGACTAGGCGATAAAAAGCCTTGAAGCTTCTGCCTGTGTCTCTTAGATCACCGGCTTTCAAGACACTGTTGCTTGGAACTCAGGTGCCATGCCATGAGGACGCCCCAGCCATGAAGAGAGGCCAACTGTAGGTGCTCCGGTCGAAGTCCTGACCAAGCTTCCAGCCGCCAGCCCGCATCACCTGCCAGCAGCATGAGGGTACCATCTTGAATGGCCACTCAGTCGAGCCTTCAGATGACTAGCTACAAATGACATCTACTGCATCGACATGGGGCACCCCAAGTGGAAGCACCCAGCCAGGCCTTTCCCAAATTCCTGACCTGAGGCATTGGGAGCAAAATAAAATGGTTGTTTTAAGCCACTGAATTTGCAGTGGTTTTGTGCTGCAACAGATGACCAAAGTACCATGGAAGCAAATATCAGAGGCCAGGAGGGGAAATTCTAGGAGGCTTCCTGGAAGAAATAGTGCCTCAGGTGGTGAGATGGGAGGGGTTTCTCATGAGGAGAGAGCAGTACAAGTGAAGGGCCAGAGATGAGAGGGGTTGCCTTTTCCCAGGGATGTGTAGTCCATGAGAGGAGAGAAAGGTAAGACGGTGAAGATATTAGCAGAGACGAGCTTATACCGGAGATGTTCTGACATGCAGCCTTCAGAATCCCCTGCTGGGCTGACCAAAGTCGTAGGTGAAAGAGCTGCCCATGCCAGCACTCAGTATCTCTAGGACAGCAGAAGAAAGTGCTCGGTGGCCTGGGAGCAGTCACAGCTGGTCTGCTTGTCTCTGCCTTGCAGAGACGCTGGTTATCCACAACAGCAGCTGGTGACAAGTCCCACAGGCCTCTGTTTTCCGAGACGGTCCTTAGATACACGTAATCGGGGGTGAGCGTATATTGAACTCCCCCGAGAAGGAGCAAGGAGGGTAGCTGGAGCACACAGGTCCCACGCCAGCGGACAAGACACGGCGCCTCATGGTACAGATGCTGGCCAGGGGTCATGTTGGGAGCATAGATCCTAGAGAAGGCTCAGAAGGCAAGGGGAAAACCAGCTAGAATGAAAAGTCCCTCGTATAAGGCCAGAGATTCAGACCCTGCAGCAGGAGCAGCACCTGCAGCATCTTCCCCATGGGGGAAGAAGGTTTAGGCTCCAGACTTGGCCAACAAAGTGATACTTTTGGGTTTAGAATCCATAAGAGCCACACTACAACACTTCAGGACAACTCAAAGCACTGCTTCTCAAGCTTTAATGAGCACCAACTCACCTGGGGATCAAACTGAAACGTAAATTTCACCCCAGGAGGCCTAAGATGCAGCCCGGGATTCTGAGCTCCAAACAAGCTCCCTGGTGGTGTCCATGCTGCTGCTCATCCAGCAGCCACACTTGGAATAATAGATTTTAGAGGAAGTCTCCCAAGAAGGTGGGCCATCATGTACCTGAATGCTCATAACAGCTTAGGAAATGGAGGCCTTGCCCACAACAAGAACAAAAAAACAAAACAAAACGTAGAATCACACTCATTGTTCTATGAAACACAAATAAAACTGGGAATAAATCTAATGATTTATTACTGTGATTGTATTACCATAGCTGTGTGTTAGTATTCTATTATTTCATAACAAATGACTACAAACTTAGCAGCTTCCAACAACACCCACTTCTTATCTCAGCTCTGTAGGTCAGAAGTCCAGGTGGACTGGTGAGCTTCTCTGCTGAGCTCTTTATGATGAGCAAAGTCAAGGCTTTTATCTGGGAGCTCTGGGAAGAATCACTTTCAGGTTCATTTATTCCTTTCAGCTGCAGGGACTCCCCACTTTCTTGCTGGCTGTCAGCAGGATTGTTCTCAGCATCTAGAAGCCACTCTCAGGACCTTGTCCCTTGTCCTGGCTTCTCAAAGCCAGCAACAGGGAATCCCCACCCCCCCATGTCAAATCTCTCTGATGTCCTCTTGTGTGACCAGTCAGAGAAAACTCCTTGCTCATAAAGAATTTGGGATGAGTTTAGGCCCACCCAGACAGTCTCCCCATTTTCAGCTCAACTGAAGACCCACTTTAATTATATCTACACAATCCCTTTTGCTATGGAAAGCAACATGATCCCAGAAGTAACACCAGGGGACTCAGGTCATAGGACCGTCTTAGTCTGCACCACAAGCTGGAAACGGTGTCTTCAGTAAAAACTGCCCAACGGGCATGTAAAAACAAACTAAAGTGGACAATCTTTAATCACATGATCAGAAAAGAATCTGACACCAATTTCCCACTCAACAAAGAGAAGCCAACAAAAAGTCGGGCCTCTAACTTTATAAAGCAAACCAAACTAAAAGCACAAGATCAATCTGCAGTATCCCTAAAAAATGCTGGGTCATGCAAAGAAAAAAATCTAGTAACATTTTCTGTTTCCTAAAAATAAAGTTAGCAGCAACATCAAAAAATGATTGAGTAGTTTACACCCCCACAGCAAAATCCAATAAGCCAACAGGTGAGCACCAATTTCCAAGAGGACAAAATTGACCTGCAAAGCTAGACGTGGCCTAATGGCAACATTCCCTGAGACACCGATTGAAAATTTAAAGAGATGTATGTTTCACAGCCTTTCCTTAATTGGTTTGCACTATTTTGAGCAAATCCAATGGATGAAACCTAATTCAAAAGAAAACAAATTTTATTTACAGAAAAAATAAACCTCTTTGTCAAAAGCCTCTAGGAATTATCACTGACCTAAAACACTACCCAGTGTGTCCCATTTCTGATAGCTAAAAGAAAAGGACTTTTTCTTTCTGAAGTATGAAATGCACATATTAAAGTCAGGGAAGACCCAGGGACAGGAGCTTAGCTAGGTCACACAGGCCCATTTGTGGGGTAACAAGCTCCCCCTTTATTGATTTTTACTCCTCATTCTTGAGGGGTGCTGAGGGACAAAGGTCTGCCTTCCGTAACTTCTTCAAGCTGAATTTGAGTGCCATTAGAGGAGAGACATTTTTCCCCTGCTAACCCTAAATAGGCCTGACAGTCCCAGCTGTTTGTATCCCTGTGTGACTACCATTTGCAACTTGATTGATTCAAGTCTTTTAGAGACCCAAAAACTAGGCAGTTTAAGAGACAGGGCCCAAGGATGAGTCATAGAAGGATAGTGGCAAGAGGCCCTAAGAGAGAAAAGAACCAAGTGAATTTAGGCAAAACGTTTTTTACAGCATCCTGGATATCTTTAGAGTTAGTTTCGGTTTTCCCTAACCAGTGTAACCATTTGGCTTGGTTACATATCTCATGGATATTAACTTCTACTTATTCAGTATTGTTTATCCATGAAGGATAAACAGGAGGAGTTGGTAACCACCCATACCCCTCCTTGTTCAGCCAAAATATAACTTAGGGTTCGCCTGTTATCAAGGGCTCCATTGATCAGTGAATCTAGGGAGACCCTCAGGCCACTTAGTGTGCCTGTTGTCTTCCAAGCTTTGGTTTCCATAATGTGAGTGAGATTGGGGGAGACAACCTGGTGACATGTGCACCCTCCCCATGGGGCTAGGGCCCCCCATTCCTGCCAAGGTAAGTCCAATCACTCTTTTTTGTCTTGGGTTGGTTACTGTTTGGTTATAGATTGTGACCTCATTGGGGATTAAGTAACCTAGGGTACATCTTCCTGGTGCCAGGTGCTTTCCAGGCAGGGGTAGGCTAGGGCTAACCTTTTCTCAGTGTCATGGGGGTGACCACAGAAAAAAGCATACCCACGTGGGGCACACATTCTGGGTGGCTTTCCCCACTCGTTTGGGGCTAGGATCTGCTTGGCCCTGGTTCCTCAGACAAAACCCCAACCTGCCACTGAGAAGAATTAGCCAATCTTGTCTAAAGAACATTGTGTTGTGGTTGGAAAGGGATGTGTATTTCCCCTTCCTGGTAGGCGTCAACCAGGTAGCACCCAACCAGCCCACAGGGACCATCCGTTACCTGACCCCTGCGGACACTGAGGACTGTTGTTAAAAGAGCACAGAGTGGAAAATTGTTCGGGTATCAGGAGACTGTTCTAGCCATGGGCATTCTAGTCTGGTGGTAATTGAGGTCCACTGTTCGTGGACAGTGTGCAAGAGTACGTGGGCAGCCGTTCTTTGGGCAATTTAGAGAAAGGCTAGTCCTGGTCCCCTGGCCTGTAGGGTTTACACACATCCACATCAAAGAAAGGTCCTGGTCCAGCAGGATAGTTATGTTGGGTAGGGTGGAGCCCATGGGACCAAGAGAAAAAATAAAATAAAGGGGGGAAATGCACTTGTCTTAAGTGTGCACTCTCTATATGTAGATAGTCCTGCTACCCCACCCCCTTTTCCAGGTGTCTTTGTTCTCCATTTCAGTCCTTAGTCATCCCCCACCTGATGGAGGACAGCTTTTCCAAAACTGTTTTGAGGATGTGATTTACATCCAGTAAACTGCATCTGTTTCAAGTCTGAGGAACTGTGACCACTCCACACTCAGGAAGCAGGACGTCTGCATTACCCCCAGAAGGTTCCTCGGGCTCCTTTAGAGCCCTCCCCTCCACCTTGTCCCAGGCTGCCATGGATCTGATTTTTGTCACTGTAGCTTAGTTTGCAGTGAAAATTTTTCCATCAGAGGAACCCTAATGTATGTGCTCTTCTGTACATAGCCTTTCCCACCCTTTATGGTGATGTTGAGGTTTGTGTATGTTGTACTGTGCATCAACACTCCATTTCTTGCTATTGCCTTTGTACATCCTTTGTATGAACGTACTACAGAGCAATTCTCTACTCAGCTGTTGACATATATCAGCTATTGCAAATGAAGCAGCTTTGAACACTCACCTACAGATCCTTGTGTGGACACATGTTTTCTTTTATGTTGGGCAAATATTTAGAAATGAAAAAATTGGGTCATAGGAGAGATGTGTGAAGAACTGTCAAGCAGTGTTTGCCCCACTTTATATTCCCACCAAGACTGATTTGGTGCTGTTAGTCTTTAATTTTCGCCATTCTAACAGACATGGAGTGGCATCTCATTGTGGGTCTGTTTGCATTTCCCAGACACTTGATGTTGAACATCTTTTCATGTGTTTACTGGCCATTTATATACCTTCTTTGATGAAGTATCTGTTCAAATCATTTGCTCACTTATAATTATGTTGTTTGTCCTGTTAGTACTGAGTTTTAAGTTCTATTTATATAATGCGTTAACTAGTCAGTTGTCAGATACAGATAGTGTTGATCCTTTCTCCCATTCTGGGACACGTGCACTTTCATTTTCTTAATGGTGTCTTTAGAAGGCCAAAAGTTTTAACTTTTGATTAATCTAGTTTATCAATTTTTTTTATAATTTGTGTTTTTTGTGTTCTCTGTAAAAAATATTTGCCTACTCAAGGTCACAGAAAAGTTTTATGCCTATAATCATTTCAAGTTAATTTTCTGTATTAAGCAAGGTATAGATTGATATTTGGTTTTTTTCCATACACACAGCCAGTTGCTTAAAAAACCCTTCCCTTCCTTATTGAATTGAGTGGGCATTTTTGCTAAAACCCAATCGACTCCCTATGTGTCGGTCTGTATCACGTCTAACTGATCTGTATGTCTGTCCTTAGAACAGCACCTCTCTGCTGACTACTGCAGCTTTGTAGGAAGTCTGGAACTCAAGCGGTGTCAGGCTTCCAATTTTTTTAAAATGCTTTGACTATTCTAGGACCTTTGTATTTTCAAGTAAATTTTATAACTAGCTTCTCAATTTGTAATTCCTGCTGGAATTTTGATTGGGATTACATTGAATCTACAGACCAATTTGAAGAGAACTGGTGTCAGTACTACAAGTCTTCAAACCCAGAAATGTGGTGTATTTCTCCTTGTATTCTGGTCACTTTAAATGTCTCTCTCAGCAATGTTCTGTCATTTACTGTGGATGATACTTGTGCACCTTTTGTTAAATGTATTTTTAAGAATTTTATTTGATGTTATAAATGGAATTTTTAATGTAATTTTCCAATTGTTTGCTGCTAGTATGCAATTAGTTTTTATACACTAACCTGAATCTTACAACTTGTACTATTGCTTTTTTAGATTGCTTACAATTTTCTATGTAAACAGTCATGCCATATTCAAATAGAGACAATTTTAGTTCTTTCCCCTACCCCAATTTATGCTTTTACATCTTTTTCTGATTTTACTTTCATAGCTACATTCTCAGTGCATGTTGACTACAAATGATGAGAGCATACTTCCTTATCTTGTTCCTGATCTTAGAACGTATCAATATTTCAAGAGTATATGCAGTATTGGGTTAACTCTAGGTTTTTCACAGATACCCTTTATCAGATGAAAGCAGTTCCTGTCTTTGCTTAATTTGCTAGAAGGAAAAAAATGCGCAATCATAGTAAAAGATTTCAACATTCTTCTCTCAGCTATATTTTTATTAATAAAAAAATAATCAGTAAACACATACAGGAACTGACTATCATCATTTACCTTAACCTAATTGCTCTTTATACATCATTACATGTTCTTTTAAAGTACACATAGAAAATTATCCATAATGCAAGTCTCACAAAATTTAAAAGATCTGGAAATATATGAAGCAGATTCTCTGACTATAACAGAAGTAAATTAGAAATCAAGAACAATAGCATATCCAGGAAGACCTCCAATATTTGGAAATTAAACTACACACTTGTAAATAATGTATGTTTCAAAAAAAAATCACAAATAATTTAGAAACTATTTGAAACTGAATGACAATAAAAAATACATCAAAATGTTTGGGACACAGTTAACACAGTGGTTAGAGGGAAATTTACAGCTTTAAATGCTTAAGTTAAAAAAGAGGAAATGTCTAAAATCAATGACCTAAAGATCCACCTCAAGAGGCTAAAAAAAGAAGAGCAGAGTAAACCCAATGTAAGTAGAAGAAAAAAAATAATAAAGATCAGATATCAACAAAATAGAAAACAAACATTACAAAGAAATTAGAAATCTAAATCCTAGTATTTTAAAAACAACAAAATAGATAAACCCATAACTAGACTAATCCAGAAAAAATTGTAACAGAACACAAATCATCAATATCAAGAATGAAAGACTGGTTATCACTTCAGACATTATAGATATTAAAAAGAAAATAAGCCAACTTTGTGAACAACTTTATGCCAATCAATTTGGCAACTTAATAAAATGGACAAATTCTCTGAAAGACAACTTACCAAACTTTATAAAAAGTGGAAGAGAAAATGGAAATAGCCTTATAGTTATTAAAGAAATTGAGTTTGTCATCATAAACCTTCCCACCCAGGAAACTCCAGGCCCACACAGTTTCCTAAGCAAAGCTTGTCAAATACCCAAAAAATTATTATAATAACAGCAATTCTTCAGTTATTATTTCAGGAAATAGAGAAAAAGGGAACACATCCCAACATGTTTTCTGAGATAAGTATAACATCAACACCGAAACATAACAAAACATTATTTTTAAAAAGTCCTTTAAAGTACTAAAAGTCAACACTCTCATGAGAGTCTCACAGTCTAAGTCAGCTCCATTGTAACAGAAATGACTACCTTAAGCAAATGAGTACTTCAATTCCCAGTGTCATAACATTAAACTTTATTCCGTGATGACTTTTAAGAGCTTGCCATATTTGGTAATTCAGTGTATCCCCTACCCCCCTCACCTGTGGTTTCACTTTCCATGGTTTCAGTTACCCATGGTCCAAAAATATTAAATAGAACTTTCAGAAATAAACAATTCATTAGTTTTAAATTGCGCACCATTCTGAGTAGCATGGTGAAGTCTCCTGGAGTCCCGCTCTGTCCCCCCCCAGGCCGTGAGTCATTCCTTTGCCCAGCGTCTCCATGCTGAATATCTTACCTGCCCCTTAGCCACTTAGTAGCATCACTTGCCAGATCAACTGTCACAGTATCGCAGTGCTTGTGTTTAAGTCACCCTTATTTTACTTCATAATGGCCCCACAAGAGTAGTGATGCTGGCAATTGGAATATGCCAGAGAGAAACCATAAAATGCTTCCTTTAAGTGAAATAGTATGTACGTATAGGGGAAAAAAAACCATATATATATATATATATATATACATATATATATATATATATGACTCTGTACTATCCGCAAGTGTTGAGCATCTACTGGGGGTCAGAACGTATCCCCCAGATAAGAGGGGATTACTGTAAGTGATTTTTTTTAAAGAGAAAAAATTAACTCTGGGGAAAAAAAACCAGAAAAACAAATTGTTGGTTTAGCAGAAATTCAAATATAGTAATGAGGACCCTGGAAAACTATGTGTGTTGGTAAGAGATTTGTAGAAGAATGATATAGAAAACTCCAGAATTTGATAGTAGTGTGCCGAATTTTATAAATGTGTAAATGTGAATTCTCCGAAGAAAGTCCTGCAGTGTCTATTTTGGCAAATGTTCTTATTGTAGTTTCCACTACATAGCCAAATGACCTTCCTGTTCAGCAGACGTATGATAATGAAACTTCTTTAACTAGTTATGAAGAACTAGCATATTACCTGAAGAATAAAATTCAGTTCAGCAAATGACTGTGACCAAGTGGACATCATCAGGGGCCTCCACAGAATAACCTCATTGAGCCCCGGAGACAGACACACACAACAGCTGTAGGAAACCAACTGAAAATCCGGGCTTCCTGGCCTGACACAGGACTACGTGGCTAGCAGTTTGACAGCACCGGTTGTTTATAAGAATGAAAAAAGCTTGTTCACAGCTGAAATGGAAACTTGCACAGAGAATGGGTGTGGGGCTGCCAGCCTGAGGCCTTCTGCAATTGGCCATTCGTGCTCCCTAACCTGCTCACTGAAAGCAAAGAGGAATGGTTTAGGGCTTCTAGAGCAACTTGGCATTCTTGCAACATCAAACCATGTGTCCGTTATTTAGCAATTCATGTTCATTGTTTTTTACAAAAGTACTAACCCAAGAGAGACTGGGAAGCATCTAAAACCTCCGGTCCTTCACCACCGTGCCTGTGACATAGCAGCTCAGAAGTGCTATTTTACGGCCATGAGTTCTGGGGAAGTTCCAGGTAATTAGCTACCGATGGAGGCAGTTCCTGGTGATGCTTACTGGTCAGATTTCACAGTTGATGTTTAAAATCGACTTTAATGAATGCAAAGTTGACTCTCTGTCCACCTTGTTCACACACCTTCCCCTGTATTTTCTGAGGGAGAAAGAAGGGCTGGCCTCTCACTCCCTGTGTCTGGTCCCGGGCATGTCTGGGCAGCGTGACCGGTGTGTGGATCATTCCTGGAGTAATGACAAATGATAGAAGGATTCTGGCAGATAACAAGGAGCAGGGGAGATCCTGCAAGACCCAGGCTGGGGAGAAATTTGTTTCCGAGTCAGGAACTAGGCTCCTGAGATGTTTGCGGGGGCTGAGATCACAGAGGCTGGCTCAGCTCAGATCTTACAAGGCTACTGGAAACACCTCTGATTTCCTGAGTCAGACCAAGCTTCACTTAAATGTGGTGGCATACAGATACAGACTGGAAATGAGGTGACTCCTTCTTCCTGTACAACCTCCACAATGATCATGTGTGGGTCCGCATCCTAGAATCACATGTCCACTGGTGATCGGTTTAATTTCCCATATCCCGGAGGTTTTATTTTGCAAACTTAACAGACTGCAACCTGCTTACACTGCTCTGAGACACACTGACCCTACTTTCTCTCACATTTTCAAGGACAATCAAAACCCCAGTGAACTTCAATGGAAGATTTGTTTTCCTGATAAGTCTATCTTATGGCTAGTCAAGCCTAGCTGCTGAAGGCATGTTTGCCAGGAAACAAGCTGTGTATTATTTCTGTGGTTTGGCATGGAAATTTCCAAGCTGGGATGGATTTGGGAAAGAGGGACTAAAACTCAGGCCATTACAGGGTTCGATTGAATGTGAAAGGTTGCCATGGAGGAGTCCTGAGCTCAGAGAGGCAATGCTCTGGACAGCAGAGGTGTGGGCGGCTGCTAGGGCCTGGCCAGAAGACTCAGGACACCACACACACACACACACACACACACACACACACACACACACACACGGCTTCTTGGGTTAGGCCCTGGCTGCACGGCTCTGCCCACACTGCCCCCATCCCTGTCAGCCCTGGACTATACACACCCAAAGGAAAGGAAAGCTGGGTTATTCAGGGTACGGCATGGGCAGAGGAGCGCAGGAAGCCAGCCAGTATTGGCCTGTGTCCGTGGAGACCCACACCTGCAACGTGACCTGCCTGACACTTGGGATTTCACTATTACCCGTTCCTCAACCCAATGGTCCTCTCGGAACTGTCACAGATTTCAGAGTGCTGCACGGCCATGCCATGGGGCCATTTCAGGGAAGGCAGAGGAGTTCCTGCTGCTCCCCAGGGCAGGGGACCAAATGGCAGGTCAGTCCATGGCAGACCTCGTTTGTGACAAAGGGGGAGTTATTGGGCACAGCCCACGGCTTACTGTTGTCTGAGCTCAATCTGGGACTGGATCAGAGCTACCCTAAAATCAACATTATTCATGTAAAGTTACACAGATAAAATGAGCTGCTGAGTAGAGGTCTCTGGAGTGTGCCAGAGCTCCCAGTGCCATCTGAAAACAACTGTGTTGTGCATTCCCCTGCAGCAGGGGCAACCCTGTCCCTCACCCTGCCTCCCCCCCCCACCCCCCCACAGTGGGCCTATGCACCAGGGAAGGTGAGGCAAGCCTTTGGCAATGGGGATGCAGGGTTCAAGGGAGCTACAGGGGTGGACAGACACATGAATTCATTTGCTTGTGGTCCTCAGGTTGCTTAGAAAGGGAAATCAATCACACAGGTGGTCACAAAATGATAAAGGAGTAGAAGGGCCAAAATAGAGGACAGATGGCATGGGCAGGGCCCCCACAGCTTGCTGAGGAGACAAGCGTTTCCAATGGACCTGGGGCAGGCTGGTGGTATTTAATCTCCCAACATCAATCCCATTCAGTCTCTCTTTTCCATTCATACTGCCACCCCCACGTTCACTGTCACTCCTCACTCTCCAGTCTCTCTGTCCTCAACTTCCCACAGCACCTGGCCATGCCCCCCACTCTGCATGATTAGGTGAGAACTGCCCCCAACACTCAGGGTTGACTTGTCTCGTCAGCCTGTCCTGCAGCCTGCCTTGCGTCTCTCACTCTGGCCACCCCGGGTGTTTGAGACACTTGGGACTTGGTTCCACATTCAGGGGAAAGCCCTTAGGATGTGTGGAGCTTCGTCCCTGCCTCAGCCACACTGTTCAGCAACACTGCCAGGTGTTGACACGATCCCACCAGTGATCGGTTGGCCCAGCGACAACTGCCACCTACTTATCCACAGCTGCTTGGGTCAAAGGTAAGTGCCAAGGTCGAAAGCAAGCCACCCAAAGCCTTTCCTGGTGTATTTCAGCTAGTAGCTGAGAACGCAGGGCCAGGCTTAACCAGCCTGATAACTCGTGCCTGAGGCAAACCCAGGAGATGGCACATGGGGGTTCGGAGCAAGCCCAGGACTGGTCCCCAATGGTCTCCAGGTCCCCACAGGGGCCCAGCTTGATTTTCTTCCCTTGCCAGCACACTAAAACATACTTGCTGTGTGCACACAGTCTCAAAAAAAGTGTGTGCTGAACGGGTGTGCAGCCACACAGACCTCATATTGCTAGTACCTTGGAGCTTCTCAGAGGAAGGCAGGAAGGGTGAGTGTGCACCCAGGGACTAGGCAGCCCTTTTGGGCTTCATGTTCCCACCTGGGTAGGGAATAGCTCAGGATCGGCCATCCTGCCTTGTGGCCCCCAGGCCACATCTACCAACCAGCCCCACGTCTCCTCTGTCACAGCCCCAGGAGGGGAAGGCATGAAGCTAGTTGGTGGTCCACCCCGGAGCAGTTACCTTCTGCCACGTGGCCCTGGTCTCAGTTCCCCCTTGATTTAGGATACATTTTACACAGCAGAGTTTGTTTGTTTGTTTGTTTATTTGTTTGTTTGTTTGTTTGTTTAGCTGTTTACTGATGTAGCCCAAAAGCCTAAAAATACAATGACCCTCCAACAGGTAGGTGCTCAGTAACTAGTTTTTGAATAAACGACTTAATGCTTAGTTATTTGGTTTCTAGGACAGAACTTCAAAAATATTATAATTGGAAACAATATTAAGGTTCCAAATTTAGAACTCTTCTTTACCTAAATGTGCTAATTTGGCAAAATTACAGGTTTGAGTAAGTTGTAGTTGCCTGTATATGTTTCTACGTTTGTTAAAAAGGGGATTGGCTATAAAACAAACTGGAAAGGCCAACGAGTTATATTGACATTGTTCACAATGATGCTTACACGTTGCACAAGATAAATGAAGCCTTCACACAAATAATAATTACAGAAATGCAAACGAAACCGGGGCGGCGCATCTCTCAATGATTCGGCTGGCAGCGTGCAGCGGTCATGGTCACTGCCACCAGAAGGTGGACAAAGAGGCCCCCCACTGTCAGCAGGAATGCAAACTGACACGAATGTTGGCGAGCAATTTGGCTGTATCTGGAGGTTGTAAACCATGCATCCCCAAACCAGGGCAAGCCTGCAGCACTCAGTGAGGCAGCGAAGCCTCAGGACCATGGAACGTCCACCAGGAGAGGCGCCGCTAACAAGTATGGCAGCTCTGCCAAAGGGCGGACAGTGCTGACTGGGAAAAATGTTCATGGTTATCGTGAGGTGAAAAAGAACAAGCCGCAGGCCTGTACAGACACTATGACGCTACTGTTTGAGGGAAAGTATGTGTGTTCACAGGTAGCTGTTTGTGTGCCCGTACATGTGTGCGTGACTGTGCAAATGTGTGTGTGCAAACATGCACGTGTCAGTTCATTGCACGTGTGTGTGTGTGTGTGCGTGTCTACACACGCACACATTTATAAGCACAGGGAGCAGTCGGAACCATCACCATAATGACCATAGTTATAGTGTTGTTTGATCCTGTGCCAGGCACCACTGTTCTAAGCACTTTGCATATATTCATGCATGTAATCCTCATAACCATCCCACAAGGGGCTACTATGTGAAGGGGCTATGTCCACTTCACAGACCAGGAACCTTGGCAGGGAGAGCCAAATGACCTACCTAAGGTCCCATGGCTGGGAGGTGGCAAGTCTGATGCCAGGCAGCCTGGCTTCAAAATCCAGAACAGAACCACTCTATTTGCTGCCAAGCCCAAAATGTGAAAGGTGAGACAGACTGTCGAACATCTTAGGTGGCAGAACTATGGATGCTTTTTACTTTCCTTTTTTGTATTTTTTAAAGTATTTTTATACGTAAATTTATTACTTTTTAAAATGCAAGAAGGGACACCTTGTCCTCAGGGTGAGAAGGTGCCGTGGGGTTTCTCCTCCACCTCCTGGGGTGATGTCAGTGGCTTGATGGAGAAACATTGAGTAACAACAGGAGTTATGCAACAGGAATTACAATGCACCTGGAGACGCTGATGAAATCCTCGGTGCCTACAGCTGTCAAGTGCGGTTTTGAAAAATAAAAGGAATACACCCAGCCCACACCCTGACTTTACAATCCATAATTAATTAGGAAAAGAAAGAGAGACATGTCTGGGTTCGTGACTTCAACTTTCCACCTGGAATATGAAGTTCTAAGACACCATTTGGCCTAACCCCCACTGCCTTTTCTTCTCATCTCTTCTCGCTCTCTCTCACTCTCAGGACTTTTTTGTTTGTTTACAGTGCTGCTACCAAAATGAGAATGTAAATACATATATGTGTGTGTGTGTGTGTGTGTGTGTATGTGTGTGTATATATATATATACATATAAATATATACATATATATATATATATTCTGCATAATTCATCAACTACACTATGACTGTCCAAGTGCTACTACCAGTGTCACTCCCACAAACATCAACACAAACACACAGACAGTTGTCCTCTCACTCCTCAGCCAGTCACTGGTGTCTGGAGTCAAACCCAGGACACCTTCATGTCCACACTCCCAGTCTCAAAGTCTATGCTTGCTTACTTACTTGATTAAAGAAGTCTAAGTTACTCACCTCATGCTGAACGAATGTGAACTGCTTTTCTATGGAACGTGGCTTCTTTCCTGGTGGAAAACAAGACCCATGAGCTGAGGAAGGCTCACACTGTGCCCGCGTCTCTTCCCACTCTGGGTGCTGGCACCTTTTTTGTCTGCAGTTAGAATACTCACTGATTTTAATTCTCATTGATCAGATACTCATTGACTAAAATTCAAACACACATTCATTCACTGAATCAGTGACTGATTTGTGGCTGCACCGTGGTAATAATTTGGGCCCCTCCCCCAGAGGCCCTGGTTTAAGCGGCCTGGGTGGGCTCAGGCACGGGGAGTTTTTAAAACCTCCCCAGGAGACTGTGCCATGCAGTCAGGGTTGAGAGCTTTCTCAAGGGGAGCTCCCTGAGCAAACCTCTGTCCCCAGAAGCTGACCTCCACCCAGCCGGTTCCTCTGCCTGAGCCCTGACACTGTTTCCTCCAGGCAGCCACTGGAACTGCCTGGCCTGGGGTAGTAGCCCAGAGACGCCCTCCCCTCTCCCCATAGCACTTGGTTTCAGAGTAAACAGCTTCTTGTTATCAGCAGCCACCTGAGGCCTTAGAGAGGCGCTGCCTCTATTCAGGGCAGTGCTGGGGAAGGGGGTGACAGGTGACATGCCTTCAGGTAATTAACAGGACAAGCTACCCTGTTTAGAAAATGAGGGGCATGTGGGAGAGGGAGCAAAAAGAACAGAGGCTCCATCCCACGTGGGGAGGCTTGGTAGCCACGAGGTCTCTGAGCCTGTAAGAACTTGGATGTCCACATGTCTGTGGTCCCATGACATCAACCAGCTGTTCCGTGACCACTGAGTTCTCTGGGTCGCACCCCTGTGTCAGGCTGGCCAGGGACACAGTGTGAATGGTACCCCTGTAGCTTCACAGCGAACTGGCCCTGCCCCAGTCTCAAGGCACACACCTGAGCAACGTCACCCACGCACACCTGTGGGGGGAGAGGGGGCAGGTGTCCTGTGCAATGGCAGTCCCTACAGACTGAACCACTTCAGGGCAACTGGGACCCTGAACAATTTTGGGTATTTGCAGAACTTAGGGGCAGGATCTGGCCAACTTCAGGGTGTAGGGTGTGGAGTGGGGCTGCAGGTTGCTGTTTCCAGATTGCAAGTGCTGCAGACGCCTGGCTACGCCCAGCATGCACTCACTGCACACCCTGGCGTGGAATTCTTTAGCTCCCCACATGCAAGCTCCCTAGGATAGGGTGGACACAAGGGACCAGCACAAGTATTAGCTGAGGACCAGAGAGGGTCACAGCAATGCAAACAGCCGTTGTACAGGGAACACTGACTGAGTGTGTCACAGGCTGCGCCATGCCTCGACAGGAGCTCACAGAGTCCCTGCTCCGGCCCATGAGGCACAGCATCTACTCCTCTCCCCTGATAGACAGGCCTGGCTATCACAGTGACCACAGAAGTGACTGTCTGAATGAGACTTTCACACACACTCCTTAAGAAGGTTTGAGCATTTCCTTTCTCCCAAGTACAGTATGACTCCCATGCTGTGAGGAGATCCCAACTGGATATGTGATTGATCAGAGGCCGGAGGAGAGGCCCTGGAGACAGGATTCACGCTGGACATTCCAGCCTGTCAGCTGCCGGCTGAACGCAGCCACCGGAGTGATCCCTGCTGATGCCCTGTTCAAATTCTGATCCATAGAGCTGCAAGAAATAAAAAGCTGTGTTGTTTTAAGCACCACATTTGGGGTGGTTTGTTACACAGCAATAACTGGACCACCACTCAGGCTCCTCCGTACTAGCAGGGTCTGCTGACCCCAAGTGCCTGGGGAAACAGACTCGCACGTCCCTCTAGGAGGCTTGCAAAGCAGAGGTGTCCCCAGTGACATCCCTGAGAGCTCCGCAGGTGGACATGACTTCAGTGGGACTGGATACCTCGCCTTCAACATTAAATTATAGAAAACAAAATTTGACTCTTAATAGGACTGGTTGAAACTCAATGACAATAATAATAATCATACTGCGAAACTCCTTAAGCTCTGAGGTGGAAAGAGAAAAATTCTAGATGCTTTATTTTAGATATGTCATTTAAAAAAATCCCACAACAAAAAGCAAGCCCAAAAAGGGGATTCGTAAAACTACTTAAAATATGGAATTACCTGCTCAAGTAAATGTACACAGTAGCCTAGGTACTGTGAAGTCAGCCTGGGCCACAGCCACGGACCTTGTACGAGATCTCAGAACACACTTTCTTATCTTCTGGGGTGCTCAACATTCTCACAGTTGCTTTCTCATCACACTCACACCTGAGAGATTGCAGGGTTAGACAGCAATGCTGTCAATATCAGGGATAAGAGTTGGCCTGGGGGAAGGGGACCCTTCTGGCTGCATCCCAGGTGGGCCCAGGTCTTCCTTTTCCACTGACAGAGAGAAAGGGCCACCCACTCAGCAAGCCAGGAGGAAGTGCGCCCCTGCCCTGTTCTTCAAGCCTGCACCTGGCCCAGCACCTTTGTATATATTTCCTTAATATCTGCAAAGTCTGAGTGTCCTCCCCCCCCAAAAAAAAGTCATTTTTGCTCATTAGAGGCAGGGCTTTCTGTTAGTAAGAGTTTGAAATGAATTTATTAGCAGTCTTGCACCGCCACCCTTAGAGAAATCAAACTTGAAGGAATAGAGTTCGGTTGATGAAGTGAGAAATAACAAAGCCCGGCTTCTGGCCGAGAAGATGACAGGGGTCAGTGTCAGTGTCCCATCTGAGACGGAAGCGCCAGGTGTCCAGCAGGCCTCAGCCAAGGGACCAGCAGTGGGAAAGTATAGCCTCGGGGAAGAAGCCGGCACATCACACTGGACAGTGCTCCGAGTGTCTGGTCCCACGCCCGTTTTCTGTCCTGAGGCCTCATCCCTCTGACATGGTGGGAAAGTCAGTGTTGAACCCTCAAGATTCTGCAGTCTTACGCCGAGCACATTCTTCAGTGCCACCCTCATTTCCAGCGGGTCTGCAGTCCATGCCAGTTAGCTGAGATTCCTTTTGCACAGGTCAGGCACTTTGGCCGTGGGAAGAATTTCTCTGTGTGGTTTGGAGTCTTAAGTTTGGGATCGACCTTCCCTTACAGCACCCCAGAGGCTGACCAGTGGGGCTCCAGTGACCTCTTCCCATGGCTGATCCGGTCAGTGATTGGCATCCACAGGATGGTGAGGGAGGGGCCTCAGGGTGTTGATGGCCTGCTGTGGTGCCACCTTTGGGAGGGGGTAGGGCCTCTAGACCTTGGGTGGTGCAACTCCCTATTCCTCTTCAAAGCCATGCTGTGCTGCCCAGATCCCCGTCAAGACCCGGTGGACAGGTCCCTGTCCCATGACTGCGTTCTCCCAACACACGCCACCCACCCCAACCACCCTGGCCCCAGACAGCTTGCATCCAGTGACTGATCAGTGCTGCACTGAAAGCCTCAAGCTCCTGTCCAAACTCAGAGACCCCCCTGAAGGGCCATCTGACTATAGAGCACCCGGGTGCTCAGCAAGGCCACTGTCACGACTGCATCACAGCTCAGCCCTTCCTGCATCTCGTCCTGCTCCCTCCCCCTCCCTTTGCCTCTCTCTCCTCCCCTTCCTCTCCCTCCCCTTCTCCTCTCTTCCCTTCCCTCCTCCTCAATTCACCTCCCCATCCCTTCCCCTCTTCTACCTCTTTCTTCCCTCCCCTGCCCTACCTCCCTCCTTCTCCAGCCCTCTCCTCTCACCTCCTCCTCCCTTTCACATCTCCTACCCCTTGCCTTCCCTCATTTCCCCGTCCCTTGCCCTCACGGGTTTCAGTCCCCGAATCCATCTGCACCTGAGGCAGTACCCGTTCATTGCAGTGTGTTGTCCCATGAGGTCATATTATTATCACCTCTTTTTAAAAAACGAATAGAAAGAAATTAAGAAGCAGAGAGGCAAAAAATAAATAAATAAAAATGGACTGAGCCATCAACTGGTAAACGATAGAGGCAGGTTTAATTCCCATCTGTCTGGTTTCAAAACCCATGTGACAATGTTGTTTATTTGATTGTAAAGACAATAGTTCCTATTGGCCTGTCAACTGGGGCATAGGGCTGCAACTATCTGAGGTGAAATTCATTTCTAAAAGTTAGAGGGATTAGAAGATAATCTTTAGGTCTTCCTTTCAGTGTGTGAGAGAGAGACGTC
Source organism: Hipposideros armiger (assembly GCF_001890085.2). Taxonomy (NCBI): domain Eukaryota; kingdom Metazoa; phylum Chordata; class Mammalia; order Chiroptera; family Hipposideridae; genus Hipposideros; species Hipposideros armiger. Next base: position 1,024,059 of record NW_017731882.1, on the reverse strand, counting down.
TTCTCTCACATGAGTGGAGGAAGTGGGAGGAAATAAGTGAACTAAGATCCACAGAGGACTGGAGGATAGAGTGACTGGGGACGTTAGGAAGAGAGAAATAAAAACGCTGGGGCGCTCTGTCACTGAGCCCTCACAGCACTCTCAGATCAAAACCCACCTCCACCCGGGAAACAAGAGAGGCTCTACTCTTAAAGTAAATTAGCCCTCCAGGAGAGATGGACATTGACAAAACCTTCTCCTCCAAAACTCACAAAATAAACTTCCACAAAACAGCAACAACAGAAAAGACAATATAGTCACACTCAGAGAAAAGAAGGAGCAGCTACACAGCATAAATTTAGACAGCCGGTCAGAAGAGCCGGGAATCAGAGCAGGGCTCCCACCCTCCTCCTTGTACACACACCACTCACCACACACACAATGCACCACAACACACACACACACACACACACACACACAACACACTACTATACCACAACACAACACACACAGCACATAACATCCCCAAACACACACATACACAAGACAGCACACCACACCACATACACACAGAGAAACACACAAAACATACAAAACACAACACACACACACCACCACACACCAGAACACACACACTCCACAACACCCCCAAAAACACTCCCCCACAATACACCTCCCACAACACAATACAGAAATACACATAACACAAAGATCTTTTGGTATGTTGCCTTTTTGTTTTGTAGGTGGTTTCCTTTGCTGTGCAGAAGCTTTTTAGTTTGATGTGGTCCTATTTGTTTATTTTTGCTTTTGTTCCCCTTGCTGTTAGAGTCAAATCCACAAAAACATCATTAAGACCAATGTCAAGGAGATTACTGCCTATTTTCCTTCTATGTATTTTGTGGTTTCAGGTCCTACGTTCAAGTCAGTAATTCATTTGAGTTAATTTTTGTGTGTGGTGTAAAATATGGTCTAGTTTCATTCTTTTGCATGTGGCTGTTCAGTTTTCCTAACTTTCTTTATTGAAGAGACTGTCCCTTCTCCTGAGTTCTTGGCTCCTTTGCTTTAAATTAGCTGTCTGTATATGTGCGGGTTTATTTCTGGGCTCTCGATTCAGTTCCATCAATGCGAGTGTCTGTTCCTCTGTCAATACCATACTGTTTTGATTACTATAACTTTGTAATATAGTTTGAAATAAGAGTATGTGATACCTCTGGCTTTGTTCTTTTCTTCTCAGGATTGCTTTGGCTATTTCGGATCTTTTGTGATTCCATACTAATTTTCGGACTTTTTTGTTCTATTTCTGTGAAAAATGCTGTTGAGATTTTGTCGTGTTGTATTCTGTTTGTGTTGTATTGAATCTGTAGATTGCTTTTAGGTGATATGGACATTTTAACAATGTTAATTCTTCAAATCCTTGAGCATAGAATATTTTTCCATTTCTGTGTGTTTCCTTCAACAATGTCTTATAGTTTTCAGTGTACAGGTCTTTAACCTTTTTTGTTTATTCCTAGGTATTAGATTCTTGTTATTGCAATTATAAATGGTATTGCTTTCTTAATTTTTCATTGCTAGTGTATAGAAATGAAATAGATTTTTGTATATTCATTTTGTACCCTGCAACTTTAATGTATTTGTTTATTATTTCTAATAGCTTTTTGGTGGAGTCTTTAGCATTTTCTATATAAAATCATGTCACCCTCAAAGAGTGACAGCTTTATTTTTTCCTTTTCAATTTGGATGCCTTTTATTTCTTTTTCTTGCCTGATTGCTCTAGCTAGGATATGTTGAATAAATGTGGCAAGAGTTGACATCCTTGTCTTGTCCTGCTCTTAGAGGAAAAGTTTTCAATATTTCAACATTTAATACAATACTAGCTGTGGCTTTGTCATATATGACCTTTATTATGTTGAGTTACTTTCCTTCTATGCCCATTTTATTAAGAGTTTTTATCATAAATGAATGTTGAATCTTGTCAAATGCTTTTTCTGCACCTATTAAGTTAATCATATGATTTTATCCTTAATTTTGTTTATGTGATGTATCACATTCATTGATTTGCAGTTGTTGAACCATCTTTGCACCCTTGGAATAAATCCCCTTTTATCATGGTGTATGACCCTTTTAATGTATTGTTGTATTTGGTTTGCTAATATTTTTGCTAATTATTGTTGAGAATTTTTGCATCAGTGTTCTTCAGAGATATTGACCTGCAATTTTTTTTTTTTGGTGTTGTCCTTGTCTGGTTTTGATATTAGGATAATGTTGGCCTTGTAAAATGAATTAGGAAGCATTCCCTCTTCTTCAATTTTTTGTTCGTTTGAAAAAGGTTGAGAAGGATAGGTATTATGTAAATTTTTTTTGAATACTTGGTAGACTTCATCAGTGAAGCTGCCTGGTTCTGGATTTTTGTTTTATGGAAGGTTTTTGATTATTGATTCAATCTCCTTACTAGTAATCCTTCTTTTCAGATTTTCTGTTTCTTCATGATTCAGCTTTGGAAGGTTGTCTGATTCTAAGAATTTATCCATTTCTTGTAGATTTTTCTAATTTGTTGGCATATAACTGTTTATAGTAGTCTCTTATGATCCTTTGTACTTCTGTGGTGTCTTTTGTAACTTCCCTTTTTCATTTATGATTTTAGTTATTTGAGCCTTCTCTCTTTTTTCTTAGTAGGTCTTGCTAAGTGTTTGTTAATTTTGTTTATCTTTTCAAAAAACCAGCTCTTGGCTTCATTGATGATTTCTATTGCCTTTTTAGTCTTTCATTTATTTCAGCTATATTTTTATTATTTCCTTCTTTCTACTGACTTTGGGTTTCATTTGTTATTTTTTATAGTTCCTTTAGGTAGAAAGTTGTATTGATTATTTGAGATTTTTCTTATTTCTTGAGGTAGTCCTATATTGCTATACCTTCCCTCTTAGTACTACTTTTGTCACACCCCATAGATTTTTGGTATGTCATATTTTCATTTTCCTTTGTCTTGGTGATTTTTTTTATTTCCTCTTTATTTCTTTGTTGACCCAACCAATAGTTGTTCTTAATATGTTGTTTAATCTCCACATAATTTTGATTTTTCCAGTTTTCTTCTTGTAGTTTTCATTTTATACCACTGTGGTTGGAAAAAATGCTTGATATGATTTCAGTCTTCTTAAATTTTATAATACTTGTTTTGTGTCCCAACACATGGTCTGGTCTCTCTTTGAGACTATTCCATATGCAATTGAGAAAAATGTGTATTCTGTTGCTTTTGGTGCAATGTCCTATATGTACCTATTAAGTTATTCTAGTCTAATGCCATTTACGGTCACTGTTTCTTTACTGACTTTCACTTTCTATCTTGATGTTCTAACCACTCATGTAAATGGGATGTTAAAGTCCCTTACTATTATTGTGTTGCTGTCAATTTCTCCCTTTATGCATATTAATTGTTGCTTTAAATATGTTGGTACTCCTATGTTGGGTGCAAATATATTGATAAATGTTATGTCTTCTTGATAGATTATCTCCTTTACCATTATATAATATCATCCTTGTCTTTTGTTACCTTTTTCGGGGGCTTGAAGTCTGTTTTGTCTGATATAAGTAGAGCTACACCTACTTTCTTTTGGCTACCATTTGCTTGGAGTATCATCTTCAACCCCTCTACTTTGAGCCTATGTTTGTCTTTAGAACTGAGATGAGTCTCCTGCAGGCAGCATATAGTTGGGTCTTGTTTTTTATTCCATCCAGCCATTTTGTGACTTTTGATAGGTGAGTTCATTCCGTTTATATTTAGGGTAATTATTGATATATGAGGACCTACTACTGTCGTCTTATCTTTTGTTTTTTGTTTGCTCTATATTCCTGTTGTTTCTTTTCTCCTGTGTTTCAGTCTGCCATTTTAGCTTGGTGGTTTTTTTTTTTTCACAGTTTCCTCTTTTTTATGTTTTATGTCTCTTCTCTAGATTTTTGTATTGTGGTTACCATGTGGTTTGTATAAAACACCTTATAGATAAAAAGCTCTCCTTTTTTGCTAACAGTGTCTTATCTTCATTTGCCTATATAGGCTTCATCCTCTTATTACTCCCCTTTAATGTATTTGTTGTCACAAATTGTCCCTTTTTTATGTTGTGAGTTCATTACCAAATTGAAGTAGCTATAGTTATTTTTAATGTTTTTCCCCTTTAAACTTTATGCTAAACTTTAGTGATTACACCCTATCCTGAGATAGCTTTGCAATTTTCTGATTCCGTCTGTCTATTTACCACATTACTCAAAGTTTTCTGTACATTTGTTTTTTCATTTCAAGTAGAAGAGCTCCTTTCATCATTTCTTGTAAGGGAGGGCCAGTGTTGGTGAACTCCCTTAGTTTTTGTTTGTCAGGGAAAGCCTTTATTTCTCCTTCATACCTAAAAGATATTTTTGCTGGATAGAGTGTCCTTGGCTGGCAATTTTATCTTTCAATAGTTTGAATACGTCACTCCACTCTTCTGGCCTATAGAGTTTCTGCTGAGAAATCTTTTAATTGCCTAATGGGGATACTTTTGTAGATTATGTCTTTATTCCATAGCTGCCTTTAAAATTCTTTATTATTGACTTTTGACAGCTTTAATACGTCTTGGAAAAGGTCTTTTTGCATTGAGATAATTAGGTGTTCTATTAGCTTAATTAATTTGTATTTCCAGGTTCTTTCCTCAGGTTTTGAAAGGTCTCAGCTATTAGCTCTTTAAATGAGCTTTTTGTTCTCTAAGGGATCCTTTTACCACAGAAAAGTCATGTCTGGGTTAAAACTCTCATGACTCCTCTGCCCTTCTCTCCTCAGGCTGGGAAGGGAGTGTAGTACAGGATGCAGCCCAGAAACCAATTGAGGGCTAGGTAACTCTCAGGAGGGGAGGTCTGGTGTCACCCTTAAATGGGTGCACAATTTGAATTCCTAAACCTAGGTAGGAATCTGACTAGGTGTAGACAAAGGGGATTTCTAAGAGTGCGACTGTATGCATCTTCCAGTGCAGCACTCTTAGGGGTTTATAATAAAGAAATGTTGGGCCAGCCGAGTGGCTCAGTTGGTTAAGAAATGTTGACATAACTGTTGTTGTTGTGTGGGGGGGGTGTTATATATCTCACCAGCAGTAGTTAATGCCACTAACAGCATAATGTTTCCAAGGTGATATGAGAGGGTAAAGAGTATGCCCAGGAATTTTGGACCCAGTTAATTCATCACTCTAGTCAAAGGTAATATACATATTTTCAAATGTACCAGGATTGAAGAACTATAGAACCTTTTAGGAAAACAAAAATAAAATAAAACTGCCTGATCAATCAAGAACATAGAAATGGAAAAGCTGTGATATGAAATGAATGATGATGGGATTTAATTAATGTAAATTCAGAATCAAAGCTGAGAACTATAGGAATTATGGTTACAGTAATGAGAGTGAATATTTAAAGCCAGAATTAAAACCAAATCAAAGTTCCTGGAGCTTCCTGGTTTTCCAGGCTCTTCTTGGGTCATCACAATAAAGTATATGTACTCTTGTTGTGGTGAGCAGAACACTGGCCCTCCCCATAAACATGCTTGTGTCCTAATCCCTAGAATGTCTAGACAGGTTAGGTTATATGATAAAGTGGAATTAGGGTAGCAGATAAATTAAGGAAGTTACAATGAAATTAAGGTTGCTAATCAGCTAACCTTAAAATATGGAGAATATTTTGGATAGCCTGAGTGTATTCACATGGTCACAGGTCCTAGCACTGGGCGAGGACAGAAGAGATGGGATGGATGGGAGGAGAATTCAGCCTGCTGTTTCTACTTGCAGATGGAAGTGAGGATATGAGCCAGGAACCCAGGTGGCCAGCAGCTGGAAGGGCAATGAAGGAATTTTCTCCTGGAGCCTTGTGGATACCTAGGAGACCCATGTCAGCCATCTGAACTACAGAACTATAAGATAATAAATGTGTGCTGTTTAAAGTCACCAAATTTGTGGTAATTTGTTACAGCATCAATAGAAAACACACATAATTATAGAAAAATTAGAAAAGGTATNTAAGATAATAAATGTGTGCTGTTTAAAGTCACCAAATTTGTGGTAATTTGTTACAGCATCAATAGAAAACACACATAATTATAGAAAAATTAGAATATATATATATATATATATATATATATATATATATATATATATAAAATAACATGAAAGTAGGATTATATTGTGCTACTGAGTTACAACCTGCTTTTCCAGCATAGCACATAGTAAATATTTTTCTATGAGAATTACACACACATTTCTACAACATGATTTCCAGTTGTTGCATGGAATGCATGTACTACAATGTGTTGTTTGTTTCAGAAATTAATATTCTGTGTGCACATCAATATCCTTAATTAGTTTCTCAGGATGAATTACTGGAACTTAAATTGCTTTGCCAAAAAACAGGAACTTCCTTTTTTAATGTGTGGCTTTTGATATCTAACACCATTGTCAGCAACCCCTCTCGTGTCCCTGGACCCTTCCTAACACAGGGTCATCACCCGGTCTTCATGACATTTTAGGGGACTCTGCGAGATGGCTTCCTCTGAGACGCCCTTTTCCCATGCCTCCTGTCTTCACTGCCAGACACTTTCTCTTGGGAAACACATTGCCAGAGGCACAACAGGGTGATCTGGGATGCAGAGCTCTCTGGACACAGGATCAAGTGCAAGCCTGCCAAGACAGCCATTCTTCTAAGGGTTCAAAAATGATCGAAGCTTTGTTGGTCTGTTCCATTTAGTTTTTGAAACACTATATCATTTCTAAAACTTCATTTCCTTTAAACATGACACATTTGGGACCTAGACTTGTCAATGGCATTCTTTCAAAGTATTTCTAAATATTTAAAAACCTTTGATGCTTTGATGTATTCTTGGTCAGAAGAGAGGGCTGTAAAAATTGTCATGAGGCATGAGAAATGTACGCAGGAGTTCACCATGGTCTTTCTTAGTGTCACCCTCCAGAAGCTGGAAGCGCACAGGGCACACAGCCTTCTGTTGGCAAGATCTAGTGACTTCTCCCTTTTAGAAAAGCGTGTGCACAAGGTGGAACTGGGGACATACGTACGGCTTGGCATCCCAGCTCAGCCTTTGGGAAAAGTCCTAGCGGTGAACCTAATCTCCTTCCTTGGAACACACAAGTTAAATTAAGTTAATTCACTGATTAATGAGACTTCTGATGGCTGAACAGTTTCCAAGAGTCTCCAGCCTCTCTGTCTGGACCACTCTGATGGCTTCCTAGAGGCAAGCTGGTGGTTGTTAGAGCCTTGGGCATACTGAGTCCTCTGACACTCACCTGGCCCAACCTTGCTCTTCTCCGTGCCTTCTAGCTCCTGGAAGTCTTCCTTGTCTTCCTTCTTGTGCTCAGATATGGCACTGTCTCTATCCCAGGAGAAGTCAGTCTTCTCAGCACATTGTGTGTGTGTGTTGTATGTATGTGGCTGTGTGGGGGAGTGGCATGGTATGGTGTGTGTGAGTGTGTGTGGTATATGTGTGGTATGTGAGGGTATGGCGTGTGTATGTTTGTGGTGTTCGTGTGGTATATGTGATATATGTGGTATGTGTGTGTGAGATGTGATGTGGGTATTGTGTGGGTGAGTGGAAGTGGGGTTGTGTTGTGTGTTGTGGGTGTGCGTAGTATTTTGGGTGTGTGTGGTATATGTGTGGTGTGGGGGGTGTGTGTGGCATGGTGTGTAAGGTGTGTATGTATATGTGAGGTATGAAGTGTATGGTGTGTGTGTGTAGTGTAGTGTGTGTGTGGTATGTGAGGTGTGTCTATATGTGTATCTGTGTGTCTGTGAGATGTATGTTGTATGTGTATGTGTATGTGAGGTGTGTGGTTTGTAGTATATGAGGAATGTATATGTATGTATGTTTGATGTGTGTACGTGTTGTATGTGTGTAGTGTATCTGTGAAGTGTGAGGTGTGTGGTGTGTGTATATATGTGTGTACAAGGCCTGACATTACATAGTTCATATGAGGCCTGACAATTAGGTTCGCGAACCTGTTGCAACGATGTTGCCAACCTTTTCTTGATATCAAAGGGATTATTCATTATGAATTTGTACCAACTGGACAAACAGTTAACCAGGTTTACTATTTGGAAGTGCTGAAAAGGCTGCATGAAAAAGTTAGACAATTTCTAACATGAAATTGTTAGACTTTTCGCTAACAATTCATGACTCTTGCATCACAGCAATGCACCAGCTTACAGGGCACTGTCTGTGAGGGAGTTCTTAGCCAGTAAACAAATAACTGTATTGGAACACCCTCTCTACTCACCTGATCTGGCCCCCAATGACTTCATTCTTTACCCGAAGATAAAAGAAATATTGAAAGGAAGACATTTTGATGACAGTCAGGACATCAGGGGTAATACAACAACAGCTCTGATGACCATTCCAGAAAAAGAGTTCCAAAATTGCTTTGAAGGGTGGACTAGGTGCTGGCATTGGTGCATAGCTTCCCAAGGGGAGTACTTCGAAGGTGACCATAGTGATATGCAGCAAAGGGCATGTGGCACTTTTTCTAGGATGAGTTTGAGAACTTAATTGTCCGAACTCATATGTGAAGTATGAAATGTGTGTGTGGTATGTGTGGTGTGTGTCTGTGTGGTTTGTGGTGTGTGTGTATGTGAGGTATGTGTGTATGTATTACGCAAGGTGTGTGCACATGTGTATATGTGGTATGTGGTATGTGGTATATGAAAGGTGTGTGTGTATGTGTATGTGTAGTATGTGTGTTTGTGTTGTGTGTGTAATGTGTGTCTGTGAGGTGTGTGGGGTGTGTGTGATGTGTGTATGTGAGTTTGAGATATATATGTATGCTGTGTGTATGTGAGCTGTGAAGTGTGTGTGTGGTATGTGTGGTGTGTGTATATGAGTGTGTGGTATGTGATGTGTGACGTGTGGTATGTGAACTGTGTATTCATGGTGTGTGTGGTGGTGTGTGTATGTGAGGTGTGTGGTGTGTAAGTGTGGTGTGAACTATATGTGTGGTATGTGAAGAGTGTATATATATGTATGTGTGGTGTGTGATATGTGTATGTGGGGTGTGTGGGGTGTGTGTGCTGTGCAGTATTTGAGGTGTGTATGTGTATATGTGGGGTGTGTGATGTGTGGCACATGAGGTGTGTGTGGTGTACGTATGTGTGGTGTGTGTGCACGGGTGCATACCTGCATGTGAGGGTGTGTGAGGTGGGAATGGGTGTGGTTTCCATTGTTCTGAGGAAACGTGTTTAGGTTGAAGTCCAGAGAAGACTGAGTGGAGGAAGTTTCTAGGCCACAGACCCCAAATCCCACTGGAGAGCTGTGAGGATACGGGGCAAGCAGTGCAAAGAGCCATGTGATGCTGGGGAGGCAGCTGGGCAAGCAGACACTGGGACAGCAGACGCTGGGACAGCGCCAGGCCTGTGGGCACCACTCCTCTCTATACTTTGGGCCGTGGCCCTGCTGGCTGGGGGCCACACCCTGCATGCACAAGGCGAGCTCTCTGCTCTGCCACGCCAGACTGTACCAGCTACCTATTAAAGCGCAGCGCTCTGGACACCGCCAGCGCTACCCAGGTCCAGCAGGTGTCAGACCCCACTCAGGCTGGACTTCATCCTACACCCTCTCCAAGCCCCATATCTGGCCACCCGGGGCCCAGGCCGGCCCCCAGTACCTTGCGACCAGATCCGAGCCCCCAGTGCAGTCGCTCCCAAGCTCAGCGCTGGTCCAGGCTCACCCTGATGGTCGAGAGGGGCAACACCAGCCAGCCTTGGGCAGGGGGCAATCTCATCAATTTGAGAGTCCCTAGAACAACAGATGGTAGTTTGTTGACACCGAGACATTTAAGAAGACACAATTACAGTTCTACTGAAAAAGCTTTCTCTAAAATAAGAAAGCACGCAGATTCCTCAACTCACAGAAATTGCTGACAGCTTTGTTTTCAACCCAGCAGGAGTAAAAAGAAGCTGACAACTTATTTTTGCAGGTTATGCTCATTCAAGTCTATTTTTAGATCTTTTTCCTAAGTAAATGCACCAGAATAGCATTCAGTTAGAAAATCACCATCTGTTCGGAGCAGCAAGCCCATCTCCTGGCTGGGGTGGGGGTTGGGGCGGGGAGTAGAGAGTTGAGGGGTGGGGAGA
>NW_017731882.1:1001942-1013845 GCF_001890085.2 Hipposideros armiger | reverse complement strand
ATGGGAGTGGGCCGGGGAGGGGAGGCTCACTGCCACCCCCATCCACACACACCAAAGGGGCATTTTCTGTGTCCATAGTGGTGTGAAGGGAGCCCCAGCAACAGCCACTGTTGGCATTTTAAATGTCTATCAAACTATTATTAATATGTTTTATTTATAAATTGACCACCAAAAAATGCCCTTGGCTTTTAAAAGAAACTTCAAATAACCCCTTGTATTTAAATAGATTTCTTATAAAAAGGCCATCCCACCTTATCTTAGTTGTTAGATAAAAAGTAAACTAGGGGGAAGGGCCTAAGCAGAATATGATAGATGCTCTGTCCCCGTTTCTGGGTTATGACAGCGCTCCTCCCCCCACCGCACAGAGGCCCCTCAGTAGTGACTCACACTTTTCTATGGAAATGCAGTTGGTGCATGAAATACATCATGACAGTGGGAATCTGACATATGAGTAACAGGCTGCTGAGCACCTCCTGGACCTGGCATTTGTATGTGGCCCCTGGGATGGCCAGGGTGACAGCAGGCGGTCTGGTACCCACAGGCCTGATCCACCCTGCTCAGGTTATATTTAGCTTCCACTAAACTTAGCTCACTTCACCCTCTTGAATAACATAGATTTAAATGCCATTTTTCTCCTACAGGTCAAAAGAACCCCCCCAAAGAAGACTGTAGATGGAGGTGGTCAGTGACAGTCACTGAAGGTGTTATAACCAAGAGAACAAGCCCGTCCCAGTGAGCCCCTCCACAGTAGAGAAGTCCCTGGTGGCTTTCAGGAAGTCGAGGCCACCATGTGGTGGTCATTTTTGCTTCCCAGAATTACTTGTGTGACGAGCCCGGGGCTGGTGTTTGTCTACACAGAGAACCTGTGACTTGCACAGGTCACTGTAAGGAAGACCCCCTCTTCTTCACCATTTCTGACTTCTCTGAACATTTTCCAAAATAATTACCAAAATAAAATCATACACACACACACACACACACACACACACACACACACACACACGCCAAATACATAGAAAGTCTTTCTTGGGGAAACCAGTACTAAAAAAATCTCTTAAGTGAAGTTATGACACGGGGTTTTGTAACCCACAGTGCAGTTCATGTGAAACTTGAGCACAAGCCACCTCTTATCTGCGCCCTGTTCCAGGAAGCACTTCTGCTCTGAGTCACTGCCCTTCCCAGAGCCGGCTGCACGTTGGCTGTAGGCAGCGGCAGGCAGCCTGGGGACCTGCTTCCTGTGCCTTCCCCTCTCCGGGAAGACTTCGAAGTCAATGTTTACCCACCATTGGCTTTCAGTGAAGTGGAGTGTGGGCAGTGAGCAGGGACAGGGACCTTCCCAAAGTGAGTTCAGTTCGCAAATGCTTCCCCTTAGCAATAAAGTCCAGACAAGAATGTTCCAGGCTCTTGGGCTGAAGTGGAAAGGTCTCATCAGAGTATGGCTGTCGCCTGGATGTCACACAGCACCATCCACATCTCCATCAATACTGTGCTTGCAACTGCTCTCTCATGAAGCAACTTAGTACTGAGAGAACAGCTTACTGTGAAGTTTGCTCTGCAGAAGAAGGACTCCCCCTCCCTCCTTTCCCTTTCTCATTTTTCTCAAGAGAACATGTGGCCGCACTTAGCTAACTGGTCTTACATCACTTCAAAGTGTCTCATCAATCGTACAGGTGTAGTGTTGCATAAACTGTTCAGAAGAAAGAAAACTAAGTGTTCCCTTCTTTCAAAGTTTTATTTAGGGGCCAGATGTATTATTTAGGAAAAGTCCACTGGTGTGACCCAGTCACATCATAGCAGAAAACTAGAACCGCTCCATGTGCTATGGACAGCAGGGCTTCTGTGTTCCTTTCTATGAATAGCAAGCTCCGTTGAGTGGCTTGCAGGAGAGTAACTGAACATTTAGCATCCTCTGAGAAAACAAATAAAATTATAAATAACAAACACAGATTAAGCAGTGGTGACTTAAGGTGAACCAGCACCTCATTAAACACGACACCCTTACAACATTGGGAAAACTTCGGCGTATCTGTGCCAAGCATATTACTCAGCTGGTGGCAACATGGATTTGAAGAACCTTGTGATAACCGAATGTTTTCCTAGGTCTTCTAGCCACAGTGCAAGTGGAAAAGTGAACAAGCAAACACATTAATAACCTGGAAACACAGGCACTTAGACCTGCCCACTGATACTCTACACAGCCATCTGCTGTCATTACAAACCAGGGTTGATGGGTGCCTGCTGCTTTGTCTCCTACTTCCAAGCATGGAGTCCTAACCAGAGCTCCAATTATAGCAACTCACTTCGGCCACAGGGCCCAAGTCCTCCCCACATGTCTCTAGGTGGAGTAGAGGTAAGATCACCTTGCTTCTTGGCAGGAAGGCTGAGACGACGCAAGCTGGGCACTGCCAGGGGGCGCATTCTCATCTGCATAAAGAAGCTGGTTGGCAGGAGAGAGAGTGACTAGAGAAGATGGAGACCACAGGTTAGTTGTTCTTGAAGCTGGCTGGTCAGTGAATTCCTTTTTCCTGTCTAGTTTAGTTCAAGCTGGGTTTGCCACCAAAAGTGTTCTGACCCAGGCCTTGGCATCTTGTCCCGATTGCTCCCCCTCTATCGAAGTTGACCCCCTTTCCTGATGTGGGATTGCATTCCTTACCTCTCTGGCTAATTTAGGTCCTTGCAGACGGGGCCACATGCTGGAGTGCATAGTAACCCTGTCACCCTCTACCGGCCCTCTTCTTTGTTGTTCTAAGGCAGACATCATTAAGCTGAGGTCTAGAAAGAGCAGAATCACAAACAGACTAAGAGACAAAGCCCTTAAATTCCACCCAATCCAGATTCAAAACCAGTCATTTGACAAGAATCATGTGATTGATTAGACAGTGGACTGCCTCCCTTACATTAAATCTACAAAAAGCCAAATGCAGTTTTAAGGGGTCTCTCCTCAGCCCATGACAAGCTCCAGGGTCCTGTACTAACAAAAGTGAACCAGAGAGAGGTCAAGACCCTCATGAAGAAGTTCTCTCCAATGATCCTTCAGGGAAAAACCCTGGGGAAATTGACTAAGGACGTAATCTACTCTCAGGGAACTGGGTCAACAAATGGATGCCCAAGACCTGCTGGCCCCGTCATGTCCCTCGCTATGACACAGAATATGTAGACTAGAAAGCTCTGTGTGTTTTGCCCCATTTGTAAGTGGGTTCCCTCCCTTTCTAGGTACAGTTTGTTGAGGCAGCTGAACAGCACGGACACCACAGGTTATCTGGTTCTGCAGGGTCATCCTCAGCCTCAAGAGCAGTGGACATGACCTAGAGGTATGGGGTTAGAGCTGGGTGCTGTTGCTGGAGTGGCTCTCAGCAGGACTTTACTTTTGTGGATGTACAAGGAGGAAATGCTTTAAGGCAAGTGAGGGCATCTTGGGGGAAATAGAGTTGGTTGGGTCAAGGTTGGCCCTCAGTGACTGCTGTGAGTTTTCAGGCCAGAACAGCAGGCCTCTCTTCTGTTGAAAAGTTCCACCTCCTTCAATCACAGTACCTACTTCTGTGGCCACAGGGAGGACATGTGCTCTAGCTGGGCCCAGCAGAGCCCTCTCCTGGGAGTTTTTGCGCTGGAGCTGAGTGAAGAGAGCTCTCCTTCCTCCTTGATGGTGAGGCAGGCATCTGGGAGTTGCCATGAGTGAAGCCAGTCTACAGGAACAGGCCCAGAGGTCAAACACCCCCTGAGAGAACATGTGATGAGAAATGTAGTGTGTCCTATAGTCCTGAGACCCTGGCCCCAGGGGTCCCTGAGGATGGTGCTCCCCTGTCCCCCAGAGTTCATGCTGAGAGTCATGATGCTTCCCTTTGTCTAAGCTATTTTTGTTGTTTTCCTGTCACTCACAATGAAGAGTCCTACTACACCAACAATTTCAGCTGATAAAATCTGAAAATCTTCAATAAGATCAGAATTTGAGTTTACCTTTCTAGTTATGCGAAATCATTAGCAAATTCACAATGACTCCATCATACGTGGGGTTCTGAGAGCTGCATATCTTTGCAGCCTAAAAAATGTTTAATAAAAGCAACTGTCTGTTCAATATTTAGTTCATAAGATGGAGCACTGTCCAATAAATCTGACATTTTTGTAAATGTCAGTAAATTAGAATACATAATGGTAAAACTGATATATGGTAGAAGAGTGTTCACATGTGAACCAATGTCATGAAACTCCCACTCCTAAAAAGAATCCTAAATAGTTTTCTCAATTTCACTCAGTGGCTTTAAAACAGTTGTTAATCATACACACATTAAGAAGCCAAAACACATTTGGTTATTTCTGAAGCACATTTTTGAGCTCATATTTGGGCTCTGTTTGAATCTCCCATATTTGTGTGATGAAAGTTATGTCACAAAGTTAATCATTCCCAGGATCCTTGCATGAAAACCTTCTTGTGCAAGCAGCCATTAATCAGTGAGCATAACATTGCATAACGTGTTCTGCAGCACGTGTCAGGGGATCTGCGCCCACGGCTGCATAACGCAGGCCAGGGTTCGTGCCTCACGCTGACCTGTTTTGAAGCAGAACTGCGAGCAAGTGACGCATGCTTCCTGCCAACAGTCATTTATTGCCAATAATTAAGTTGGATGATATGAAGAACTAGAGAGTTCAGTTCCTTCTGAGTCCCAAAAAGGAGAATCTTTGAAGTCCCTGGTTTCTGGCACAGTGTTGTGGCTGGCTCCGATGTGTTACTCTTGATCGTTAGAAAAACTACCCATTAAAACTGAAATTAAATATTTTGCTCAAGTGGTTCCTGGCATTTGTGTTAGAAACTATAGACATAGCCCCACAATAAGATTATTTTGTACATAAGAAAAGGAAAAGGTCAAAGACGCTGGGAGCCAAAGACATATACATGATACATCAAATCTCAATTCATCATGTTTGATGTTCTTGAGCAATCATGTAAGCGAGAAACTATTACTTAATCTTGCCAGTATTATCCAAAGAGAACACTTGCGAAATATTCAAGACAAATACGCTGTAATTATTACATGAATAAAGAGCCTGTGTAGCATAAACTGTTTTTGTAACATCAACACAGATTCTAGTGGAGGAGACCAGTAATTAGCCAAGGGAACAACAATGGCCACTGTGTATGAGCAGTGCTAAGAGTTAACAGTGCCGATGGGACCTGTTGTTTTCAATAACAACTTAATCGAAAAATTCTTCTGAAACTTAACCAAGGCCCAATTGTACATTCCAGTAACCAACTAATATATCTGGTTCCCTAGCATATTTTAGAAAAAAACAAATCATCAAATTTCATCTTGATTATTTTCATTTTACTTTTATTTTTTTTTAGAAAACAACTCTTGGATTCCATCACTAACAAAGTCTTACTATACTTGAAATTCTGTCCAAGATCTGATAAGTTCAAATTAATTAACTGTTTTGTCATCATAGTCTTAATGTCTAACAGTGGAACAACAGTATAGAAGAAAAGTTTGTACTTTTTCCAAAACATAAAACACATAAATGTTAAGATTTCAGTAATTAAGTTGATTTTTATTACTTGAATTCTGCATTTATGGAATCCAATTTATGGCTATTAACGTAGCCACTGGTGGTTGAATGAACACAAATCCTCCACAGACTAAACCAACCTCATGACTAGGCAGGGGCAGCTTCAGCTAAAATAACAAATTTGTTTCATGGGCCTATCCTCAGAGCACATATTTAAAACACAACACAATAGTAAACTCCATTCCTTCTTTGACTGCAAATAATCTTTACATTTAAGAAGTATGGTGTATCAAACACTTGGGGATATAATAATAATAAATATGTTATTATTAATATTAATAATTAACAATTAATATATTGTTATTGTTACATTACTATTCAATAAACATCAGTTTTGATGTGTCAGAAGTGAGAAAGCTACTCTAAATACCTTATTTATAAATAACATCCCATTCATTAGAATCATCTGGGTGGGTGATCTCACTGGAAATGATGCAGTAAGAATCTCCAAAAACCTGCTCCTCTGTATAAGCAATGAGAACACTGGCAATAATTGTCAAAATCAACTTTTTATAGAACCCTGTAAATCAACCAAAATCTTGCAATAATCTGACGAGCATTTATTCAAGAAAAATGACTGAATCTCAATAAAAACATCAAGCTCTGTGATATTTTAAATTGCCATATAGCCAGACCCCTTTCCCAAACTTCTTGTAGAGCTTGAAAACCAACCACCCCAAAGTCAGGGTCACCATGACCTGACTATCACTGTGTCTGTGCTTTCCCCAAAGCTCTGTTCCCAGAAATTTGTCATTATCTAACCTGTTTGGCAGCTCCCTGGAGAATCAATTCATGGGAAAAACCCCCACTCACAGGGCTTGTCTTTTTCTGACCTAGAGTTCTCTCACTGTGAACAGCTTTTTCCACAGGGTATTTCTGGAAAACAACCAGTGGCAGTCGTTTAGCCTTAGAGTTCCCTGAGGCAGTGATAACAGCTGGCGCAAATAAGAAGGTGACCAAAACACTTACAAGGAGAAACGGGGGATTGAGATATCCGTCGTGGGGTATGTAAGGCTCTGATATATTCCTAGAATCTAGAAGGCCATATGCATGTACAGGGCTGTGTGCAAACTCAGGAAAGACCTCAAAGGCCCTAACCTCACCTCTGGCTAACCTTGGGGCTCTGCACAAAAAGGAAATGAAGGCTAAGGCAAGATTGCCAATTGCCTGGCAAAGCATTGAAGACATACCCCCAAAATGCACAAAGAGCCCCTCTGTAAGCTGGAGACTTATTGGTTCAAGGAATTTACGAAAATCTCAGTCCAATTATTAGCTGATCACTAAACTAACCAAGTAGAAACTTCAGTGACCACACACAACAAAGAGCTAGTTTAGGCAAGTCCATAAATAAACAAAGAGCAATAGAAACAAACAGCAACTACAAATGCAGGGAGGGGAGGCAAGAATCTTATTTCCAGAGTTGCCATATTATATTATTTAACATGTCCATTATTCAACAAAATATTATAAGACATGCAAAGAAAACAAGAAAGTGTGACCCATATAAGGAAAAGAAGCAACTGATAGAAACTGTTGCTGAAAGGTCAAGACATCAAACTTACTAGAAAACCAGTTATTTTAAATATATTCAAAGAACTAGTGAAAAGTATGAGAACAATATATCACTAAACAAGGGATATTAATAAACAGAAATTGTGAAAAAGGACGAAAGAACAATTCTAAAGTTGAAAATGTAATTGAAACAAAAAATTCCTAGATGTCTCAAGAGCAGATCTGAGATGTCAGAGGACTCAGTAAACTTGAAGACACATCAAATGAAGAGTAGACAGAAAAGAGATCAAAGGAAAATGAATAGAGCCTCCGGAACCTGTAGAGTATATTCAAGTGTACTAACATATGCATAATGAGAGTTCCAGAGGGAGAGGACAGAAAGGGTACAAAGAATATTTAAAGAGTTAATGGCCAACAACTTTCCTAATTTGACAAAAGACATGAAGCTACACCCCCAAAACACTACATGAAATCTAAGCAGAATCAACTCAAAGAGATCCACACCAAGATACATTATAGCCTAACTGCCTAAAGCCAAAGCCAAAGAGAGGATCTTGTAAGCAGCAAGAGAGGAGTGACTTCAGAAGGGATCCTCCATAAGATGAACAGCCAATTTCTCATTAGAACCCATACAAGACAGAACACAGTGTGAGGACTTATTCAAAGTGCTGAGAAAAAAGACTGTTAACCAAGAACCCTATATTTAACAAAATTATCCTTTGAAACTGAAGAAAACATTAAGACATTCCAAGATAAACAAAAACTGAGAGAATTTATCATTAGCAGACCTTTCCTACAAGAAATATTATACAGGGAGCCCTTCAGGTCAAAATGACACTAGAGAGTAATTCAAAACCACATAAAAAGAATAAAGTGTACTGGTAAAGGTAACTACATATATAAAAGACAATATAAATGTAATTTTCATTTGTAACTTTTTTCTTCAATCAGAATTAAAAGACAGCTGCAAAACGTAATCATTATAAAACTGTCCTTTAGCCTTATAATGCATGAAGATTTAATTTATATGATAATAATAGCACAGAGAGAAGGTAATATTACAAAGCTACATAAGAGTAAATTTTCTATGTACTATTGAAATTAAGTTGATATTAATCCAAAATAAATTTTAAAAGTTAAGATGGTAATTGTAATTCCCAGGAAAACCATTAAGGAAACAAGTGAAAAAGTACATAGCAAATGAAATGACAGATGAATTAAAATAGTACACTAGAAAATATCTATTAAACACAAAGAAAGCAGTAATGAAGGAAAAGAACAAAGATAAACATGACATGTAGAAAACAAACAACAAAATGACAGATGTTAATCCTACTTTATCAAACCTTATAAATCCTACCTTATTTATTGATACAATAAATACATAAAATGTAAATACTTAAACACGCCAATCAAAAGACAGAATGAATTTTAAAAACACATGATCCACCTTTATGCTCTTTACAAAGCATTAAAGAGATATACTTTAGATTCAAAGACATAAATATGAGGGCCGGCCGAGTGGCTCAGTTGGTTAAGAGCTCGCTCAAGAGTTTGAGCTCTGAGCAACAGCGGTTCGATGCCTGGCCTGAGCTGAGCTGCCGCTAAGCTGCCAACAAGTGGCAGGATGGCTCAGCTAAAAAAAAAAGAAGACATAAATATGTTGAAAGCAAAAAGATAGAAAAAATATGCTATGCTAAAAGCTACTAAAAGAGAGCTGGAGTGACTATACTAATATCAGACAAAATAGACTATAAGATAAAAGCAGTTACTATAGACAAAGAAGCACATTTTATAATGATTAAAGGGTTATTACATTAAGAAGACATAATAATTATAAATATATATGCATAACAAGAGACCAAAAATATATAAAGCAAATCCTGACATGAAGCAAATACTAAACTGAAGGGAGAAATACACGTTCGTAAGTTACATAAGTGTCTAATCACTATGTTGTACATCTGAAACTAATATAATATTGTATGTCAGCTGTAATTGAAAAATAAAAAATTAATAAATAATAATAAATGTAAAGCCAGAAAAAAAAATGGGTAGAACAAGACAAATCAACAAGGAAATAAAAAAAAGAAACAACACCACAAACCAACTAGACCTAACAGAACACTCCATCCAACAACAGCAGAATACACATTCTTCTCATGTGCGCATGGAATCTTCTCCAGGACAGACAACATGTTAGCACATAAAACTAGTCTCATTAATATGCCAAAGCCTGAAATTATACAATGACAAGATTGAAGTATATTCACCAACCACAATGAAATTAAATTTGAAATCAATAATAAAAGGAAATTTGGGAAATTCATAAGTATGTGGAAATTAAGAAACACAATCCCAAAAATAGATGATAGATAGATAGATAGATAGATAGATAGATAGATAGATAGATAGATGGATAGATAGATGATAGACAGATGATAGATAGATGGTCAAAGAAAAAAGCTCATGAGAGAAATTTAAAAATACTTTGAGATGAATGAGAACAAAATCATACATGTCAGGTCCCCAGGACCACCTTCAAGTTGGGTAATTCATTAGGGGGCCTCACAGGACTCAGCACAATATAGTCTATTTATGACTATAACATATTACATAATCAAAAGGAAACCAAGCAAAAGGAGCAAAGGAAAAGATGTAGGAGCAAAGATCAAGGGAACTCATTCACAAGTTTCCAAGTGTCCTTCTAAGGAGTCACACTGGATGCTTTTAATTCCTCCAGTAACAAATTATGATAAGGTGTGAAATGTTACCAACATCTCTTTAGAGACTCAAGAGCCCAGGGTTTTTTACTGGAGGAGCCATGTAGGCATACCTGCTTGGCCAATACCTAAATTCTATATTCCAAAAGGAAAACAAGTGTTCAGCATAAACCATATTGTTTGCACAAACAGTTGAATCATAACTCTTATCAGTTCTGGAAATGGTGGGAACCTCTCAAAATTCAAGGTCTTAAAGGCAGGCCAAGGGCCAACACTGCAATCAGTTCTTCCCGGGATAGTAGTTCAGACCTGCTATGCTCTTTTCCACAAACAGCATATCAAAACTTATAGGATGCAACTCAAGCATGCTTAGAGAGACATGTATAGCTGCATATGCCTTTATTAAAAAGATCTCAAATTAATAACCTAACATTTCACCTTATGAAAGTAGAAAAAGGGGCTGGCTGAGCGGCTCGTTGGTTAAGAATTGGCTTGGGAGTGCGAGCTCTGAGCAGCAGGGCCACTGGTTTGGATCCCACATGGGCAAGTGACGCTGCGCCTTCTACAGCTAAAGATGGTGAACAACAGCTCAACCTGGAGCTGGGCTGCCATGAGTCACTGGCGATGGCATAGGCTGCAGTAGGGCTGCAGTGGGTTGCTGTAGGCCACTGTGAGTGGCCGGCAGCCAGCATGAGCTGCAGTGAGCTGCCATGAGTGGCTGTCCAATGGCTGCCGACTGATCTGCCTCACCCGGGAACAGCACAATGTTAATACCAACATGGGCCAGTGAAGCGACGTCCTCCACAACTAGACTGAAGAACCAAAGGACAGCAACTTGTCTGTTCCCCTTCCCTGATTCCCCAATGCTGTTCCCCTCCCCCAATTCCCCAATAAAATCTTTTTTTTTTAAAGTAGAAAACCAAGAGCAAAGTAAACCCAAAGCAAAGAGAAGGAAGGATATAATACAAATTAAAAAGAAATAAATGAAACAGAGAACAGAAAAACAATAGAGAAAAATCAACAAAATGAAATATATGAACAATTGTATGTGAACTAATTAAATAACAGATGAAACAGAAAATTTTCTAAAAAGGCACAAATTATAGGAACTAACTCAAGAAGAAATAGAAAACCTGTATAGAGTTATAAGAAAGGACTGAATTAGCAATCAAAATATTTCCAACAGAGAAAAGCCCAGGTCCAAATGGTTTCACTGGTGAATTCTACCAAATGATTATATTGGAATTAGTACTACTTCTACACAAACTCCTTTAAGAAAAAAGAGAAAGGAACACCTCTTAAATCATTCTATGAAGTCAGTATTACACTGATACTCAATCCAGACAAAGACGTCTCAAGAAAAGAAAACTAAACAACAATATTCCTTATAAACATAAACCCAAAAATCCTGAACAAAATAGTAGCAAGCCACATCCAGCAGAATTAGAAAAAGGAGTATACATCATGAACAAGCAATTTATCCCAGGAATGTAAGGTTGGTTCAATATCTGAAAATTAATGTAATAACTATATCAATAGAATAAAAAACAAATGCATGAACAAATCAATATATGCTGTCATAAGGATAGACAATGAAGTAGAATTGAGAGTTTAGAAATAAACACATATTGTGGTTAACTGATTTTTGACAAGGTTACCAAGACAATACAATGGAGGAAAGAATAGTCTTTTCAACAAATGGTGCTGGGACAACTGGATATCAACATGCAAAAGAAAGAAGTTGGACCATACCTCACACCATATATGAAACCCAAAACGGATCAAAAATCTAAACGTAAAAGTTGAAGCTTATAAGACTCTTGGACAAAAACATAAATCTTTATCACCTTGGATTAGGCAATGGTTTCTCAGATATGACACCAAAAACACAACCAACAAAGGCAAAATAGATAAACTGAACTTCTTCAGAATTGAAAACTTTTGTGTTTCAAAGAATACCATCAAAAAAGTGAAAAGAACCCACAGAAGGAAAGATTTGCAAATCATATATCCACTAAGGGATTTGTATCCAAAAGAACACTTACAACTCAATAATGAAAAGACAAATGACCCAATTAAAAATAGGCAAAGAGGGGCCGGCCGAGTGGC
>NW_017731882.1:922309-1001781 GCF_001890085.2 Hipposideros armiger | reverse complement strand
GTATATAGCCAGCAGCCAGTGTGAGCTGCCAACAGCCGCAGTGAGCGGCCGTCCAGAAGCCGGCGACTGATCTGCCTCGCCTGGGAAGAGCACAGTGATGGTTCCAACTTGGACCAGTGAAGCAACGTCCTCCACAACTAGACTGAAGAACAAAACGACAGCAACTTGTCTGTTCCCCTTCCCCCAATTTCCCAGCACTGTTCCCAACCCCCCAATTCTCCAATAAAAAATAAATAAATGAATAAAAAAAATAGGCAAAGGGTTTGAACAGACATTTCTCCAAAGAAGATATACAAATGGACAACAAGCACATGAAAGATGTTCAACATCACTAGTCAATAGAGAAATGCAAATCAAAACTAGAATGAGATAGCACTTCATACCCATTGAATGGGAACAATTAAGAAGGTCAATAAGTATTGGTGAGGATGTGACGTTATAACCCTCATATATTGCTGGTGGCAATGTAAAATGGTACAACCACTTCAGAAACCAGTTTTTCAGTTCCTCAAAAAGTTAAATATAAAGTTGTCATATGACACAGTAATTCCATTTCTAGGTATGAGGTGTGATTAAAAACTATGGTGAATGTTTACATTAACAAATGTATTACAGTAAAAGACACATTGCCATTAATTCCCCTCAAAATACCCCACTTCGCTTTGAACATAATTATCCCATCGTCTTGCCACTTTCTGAAGTAGTTCTGGAAGTTCTCTTTCATGAGTATCTTTAGTTGTGCTGTCATGGCTGCCTCAATGTCCTGAATGGATTCAAAACGTTTACCTTTCATGGTCATTTTGACTTTGGGGCAGAGTCAGGAGTCTCATGGTGCTAGATCCAGTGAATAAGGTGGATGAGAACACTCCATAATGTTTTTGTTTGACAGAAATTGCTGTACCAAAAGTGATGTGTGACACATTGTATACCAGGTGTGTTGTCATGATGGAGGGTGATTTATGACACACTTTAAAACACACCTTCTCTCAACCATAGCTCACACCTGACTGACTGCACCGAACAAGTTGAAACTTGTCACACACTGTTACTAAGGTTCGACATAATTGAAGCTTCCTGTATTGAAGATCCCTGCCTTTCCATTAGCTGGCACTCAGCAGCACCATTCACCATATTTTGTGATCACACCTCATACATACCCAAGAAAAATGATAACATATATCCATACAAATACTTGCACACACATGTTCATAGCAGCATTATTATAATAGCCCCAAAGTGAAAATGACCCAAATGTTCACCCATTGATGAATGGATAAACAAAATGTGGTGTATATATACAATGGGACATTTTTAGCCATAAAAAGGAATGAAGTACTGATACATGCTATACCATGGATTGAAAACATTATGCTAAGTGAAAAAAGCCAGGCATAAAGGCTACATAAAGTATGATTCTATTTATACGAAATTTCAAAAGTAGGCAAATCCAGTGACAGAAAGTATATTAGTGGTTGCCAGAGCTGGGGACAAGAACAATAAGGAGTGGCTGCCAAAACGTACAGAGCTTCTTTCGGGGGTGATGAAAATATTTTGGAATTAGATAGTGGTCATGGTTGTTTAACTCTGTGAATATACTAAAACCCCTGAATTGTACACTTTAAAGGGTAACTTTTATGGTATGTGAATTGTATCTGTTTTTTAAAAATCACCAAGGTGGCTTTTTCCTCAGTACTGATTCCAGGGCTCTAAAACCAGAATCGATTCAGAAACAATGGAATGGAAACCAAAAATGCATCCTGAAGATACCTTTTCCAGTTGCGAGTGCTTTGGGAATCCGTTCTCAGGTTTGATGTACAGACACGATAAGATTTTCTTACAGATGTGGCCTCCATTCTGCCTCTGCTGAAAGTCACAGAGCAAGAGAGGGAGGGCCTGGCCCAGGCCGGGTCTCGGCTCCCCTTCCTGGTTCCCTTAACCACGACACCCCTCCTCACGTTCACATACTAAAACTAGTTTATCCCTGGGTGAAATCGGACACAACTAAAAACGTCAGGTCTATCGAGTTTTTCTGAAAATTCAACATACATTTTCATATCTACACAGGCAAACATTTTAAATACGCACGTAGTGTCTGAGAGATCACACCCATACCTGTACTCCAGAGTACCATCACAGTGGAAGGGCAGGATAAACACTTTGTTAGTCTTTGTAGAAGAGTGGCTTGACAATCACAAGTCACACATCCAGGCCCACAAAGACCAGAGGTACAGAAAGTGCCTTTTTATGTTATGTGCAGACTTCTCTTGTGTTCTGCAAGCATCCTGTAGAGCCACTGATAGGTAATGAGGATAAATAAATACACCAATCACACCCTTCTAAGAATTAGAATTTCTTTCCACCAAGTCAGATGTGGGCTGTCATTTCCTGTGTTTTATGGCATGTCACACATTTTTAATACCTGTATTTTTAAAGCGCTCAAATTTTGGCCGCTCGTGAGAAAGTTCTAGGCTTCATAAAAAGTGTGTTTAGAAAAGTGTTCATAGACAACTCAAAATAAATGTTAGTCAATGCAGGCAAAGCTACAAGGAGTATGACCTTCTGTTGCCTGTCAAACTGCTCCTCACTTTCTGTAAGCTGCACAAAGGATTCATTCAACACTGTTCAGAGGCTGAAAGTGAAAGTGACTCAGACTATTTTCAAAAAGGTCAAGACAGTACACTTGCCCCACTTTCAAATTCCTCTGAGCCTTTCCTTGTGAGCTTCACCACTAGAGGAATGCAGCCCCCAGCTGTAAGTTGATGCCATAGTGATTTTACTTTTCTTCTACGTGTTCAGGTCCCACTCTGTGAAATGGGTTCACGAGACTGCGTTTAGGAATGTCCTACATAACAATCTCTGCAATGCCTGGGGACTGACCCTGGGCAGGGAGGGATGTGAGGCCGCCCTGTCCCTGCTTGGGCCTCCCCTGGCCCTCAGGGCCCAGTCCTCCAGCATCTCCTTTGTGCCCAGGAGGCAGCCAGGTAGAAGCCACAGGGTGATGAGAAAATGGGCTGCTTTGCTCGGGGCAATCTGCCCACCCTGCCCTCAAAACTGTTACTGTTATATAAACATGGCCCTCAGACACGATCATTTTTCTTACAATATTAAAAGAATTACTGCTTACACTATGGATTACCCCAAGGGCCCGGTAATAATGAACCAGACCCCGCCTTAGGTGGGTGCGCTTTCTGTGCCGCTGCCGGCCCAGCGCACCCGGAGTAGCATTTCACAGCTACGCAGCCGGCGTCCCGCCGAAGGGGCGCCATCCGCAGGGCTTCAGGGCCAGAGCGGCCACGTTAGTGGAGCTGTCCTCAGCTGCGCCCTGCCTTTCCGTGGCCCACGGGGAGTCTGAGCCACATCCCCTATTGACTACAGTCCCATCTCTGTGTCTGGACAAACGCAGAGCAGCCAGCACCGAGTGCTGGGGGGGGGGGGGGGGGTCGGGCCCCGGTGGCTTTCTCCCACCCTCGGAGGTCCCAGTGTCACACTGCGGTTCCACTGAAGACCGGTTCCTCTCACCTTCTCTTTCCAGGCTCCCGAACAGGCCCCTGACCTGGACATGGTCTGAGGCCCACTTCCCTGTCCCAACAGGTCTCTTCTGAAACATGAAACAAGTAAAACATCACCACCACATCTATCCACAGAAGACGGCTTCCCAGTGATGAAGCCTCTGCCTGGACACATCGGTGGTCGCTGCGGTGATCATGAACAACTACTGCGTCCTTTACAGCTGAGGAAACAGACCTGTGTGCTGAGAGGTTTTGCCAGAGGTCTCGCTGCTGCTTTCAGAAGAGCTGAAACGACCGAAACGCTCCTGTGTGCTTCCCAGTGAATCTATAACCACCTGAAAGTGTGACATTGGGGACTGAATACAATACTGAGTCTGACCAGGGCAGAGCAGGATGCCGGTCACGCTTCCCCAAAAGTTTGGGGTGCTCCTGACCCACACCTGCTTCCGTTTTGTAGGTATGGCCACTGAATCAAGAGTCCTCAAACTCACGCTCCGGCGGTTGCTCTGAATACAGAACAGCCACCACTGAGCCAGTTCGTCTCATTTTTTAAACTGTCAGTTGACAAACCTATTTCCTAAGCTTCTGAGTGCTGGGTGTGGACATGCAGGTGAAGTGCCCAGTTAGAGGAGGTGCCGAGCAGGCATTGCTGTAACTCTCCCGCTGCCTGCCACTCTCATCAGATCCTTTGATACACACACTGTTAGTTTCTTTCCAAGTCAGGAGAAAACTGCTGAGTCCATCAGGGCAAAGTTTGACACACATGGGTCAGTAGCCTAGGGTTGTGTTGTTGGGCTGTTTTCAGGCTTAAGAGTGATGACAGGTCAGGGCCCAGGGTTCGCCTCCTGACCATCCCCCACCTGTGATCAGGCTCTGCTCCCAGAATAATCAGTGCCTCTCCTTCCGGGATGCTGTGAAGAGTAAATACAATGGAGCATGGAAACACCTGTAAGCATTTTGGGCTTCATAAATGGTAGTCATTATCACGTTAACAATGCCAGCCCCAATTCTCTTATCTTATTCACACTAGTAGCCTCAATGATCTTGTCCAAGTGTTTCCTTAAATCAAAACACACTGCATAATGGTTTTCTGTACAACACAAAGGGATCGGGCTGGTGGCTGAGCTCACTTTGCTGCCTCAGGCAACTGTCAGCTCACTGAGGAGGAGCCATCATCCTCCTCACACCTGTGCGGGGCTCTGCATACACCTGTCCTTCACTTGTCTGAGGGCTGGCTCTTAACCAACCCAGAGGCGGGGCACCTTGGTCTGTCCTCAGCGTCCTTTATTCTCCCCATCGGGCGCCCAGTTCTCTCAGGCTGCCCTGAGAATTAGCCTGAAAAGTAAACGCTGCACACCACGCTGTCTGAAGATCAGGAGCTACCCCTCCAAGGGACAGTTGAATTTGGGGAGGTTCCCAAAGAAAAGGACTGTGAAACCGAAAGAAGGCATTTGAAACGGCGGGTTTTTAGGGCCTGAGACCCACAGGTATTTTGAGCAGAGGATTCAGGCCTCCGAGGCCCCAGTCACAATCTGTAGCCAGTTTCATCACTGCAGAAAAGCAACTCTCATTTTACCAAAATATTACCAAGTAACTTTAAGATGCTTTTTTCCCCTTTTGTGACATATTATATTCTTTAGTATAAAAAAAAATTTCTATTGCTGTTTTAATAAAGTCCAATAAATGCTGACATTCACTCAGTTACTATTTAACTAGGTGGGAAGACAAATAAGCACAGCATGATTAAATATTAAAAACGTCTGCTTGCCAGGAATTTTGAGCCCAATCAGAGCCCATGTAGGGCCTATTACAGAAGCGGGAGCTAAGGTCCAGTGAGGAAAAGGGTCCTTGGCCAACCAGCTATGAGTCTGTAGGCAAAATAAGTGTTTTGTGTAGTCAGAAAACTAATGCTTTGTGGCAAGCCAATTTTTTGACAGCTAGAAAAGAAAAAAAGAAAAAGAAAAAAAAAAAGACTTTATTGACGGGAAAACCAGGCCATCTTACTGAAAACAACACAAAGTTGAAGTGACCCTTTAAGTCACAGAAATGAGTCACAGGAAATGAGTCTTATTTTTGCCATGAATATAACTCTTGTCTCAGAATATTTGTAAGTTGGAGACCTTTTTTCTCTCAAAGATGTGATAAATTAACCAGCACTAAATTACTTCAGGACCAGTTGGTCTCATGCTCTGAGATAATGAGCAATGTTTTTCCCCTGAATTGCAACTGTGCTGGGTTCATCACCCTCCCTCTCAGTTTTCTTTAACTTCATCTGAACATATGGACATATCCACTGCCATTTCCAGCTTGCGTCAGCTTGACGTGGTTTTGTGGTTTTGGTGTAAGGATGCGCAAACACCATGGGCAGGAGGAAAAACAAAAGTTGCTGCTCACCGGCTGCCCCATGCAGGCGCTCTGCCCTCTCCCCTGAGACCCCCACCCAAGCACTGAGCCACTGGAAACAGACCCCCCAGCAAGACCTCTGCTGAGAAAACCAAGTGAAAGGCAAATGTCTGTGCACACTCTTCTCTCACTACAATGTGTCTGTACCATTTGAAATCACTACAGAATGTCTGCTTTCTGATACACTCGCCTGATTTAATCAGAACATGTTAGGAAATTCAGTGGCACTGTCAGCATCAGACTATGACTCCAAGTTAGGAGGCAAGTCACTGAGCACACGCTTCATACTTTTTCCTATTTATCGTAATTATTTCCTACTCAGTTAAAATGGAAGTGGCATTTGAACATGTCACAGACAGAACAAAATAGCCCTGATACCTTTGTAGGACTATGACAAGGACCAGCACTTTATTTGCAAATTATCCTGCATGAAATGAACGGTTCAAGTTTATCAGTAAACGAAGTATACATACCACCAGATATAATCAGAAGAGAGCCGAATATGAGTTTTAATAACCCCTTTCATGATGTCATCATCTGAGCAATTGTCACAGATCTGCATAGTGTCAGCAGGGAGGATGACCCCAGCACACAGTGAAGATAGCCTGTTGGCAGATGGGGGAGGGTAAGGAAGGGGAGGACACAACTTCAGCTGATGGCAAGTGCATGCTTGCCTGTTTTAAGGTTTTGAGAGTTCAATTCCCCAAATTAAAAAATAAGTTTCAGTGATTTTAAAAATGTGAAGTCTATATGCTTTCCAACAACAAGGAGGCCTGGTGCCGAGTGCAGGGAATGCAGGACCGGGCAGTTCCCCAGTGGAACCTGACAAGGAAGCACAGCAGCAGTGTTCAGGGGTCACTGGGGTGCTCCAGGGCCTGCAAATAATGTGAAATGGGGCCCAGGAAAGTGGCTTGTCCAGCGCTGCTGGGCACAGCCCAGGACAGTCAGGAGGCAGTCTGGTTTGATGAATAAACCGGAATAAAAATGAATAAAAATAAAGGCACTCAATTTCATTTAGAGAGCCGTAATGGTCTCCTTGCTTTTCACACTCAATTCTACAGTTCACTATTCCCCGCATACTTGCTACCTGCCCCCTGCCCCAGGAAAGGATGTATCAATTCTGACCTTCCCCGGGCTCCCCCATGTCGAATTGCTTTGTCTGGCCAGGGGTGGAAAGGCATGATGTCTCTGTTATATGTGGGAGAAAGGGTTGTTGTGGTCACTGCCCTTCCTTACTAAAATCAGGTGCCAGTCAGGTGGGGGGCAGAGGAACAGAGGACAGGCTGCACTTCACTCTTAATCCACCGGAGTGCCGGGTCTGAGCAAGTACCATGGGTCCAGGCCTTAAGGTGGCCTCCAAGGCCTCTGGCCCCAATCTCTGGATTAATTCTCTAGTGTCCACACTATATTCTAAGAATATGTGAAGAGGTCACCTGATAGAACCAGCATGGAAAGATAGTTTCTTAAAAAATCCTACATGCTATGCTTTATTGTATTCAAAATGGATAAGAGAAAAATTCCCAAGTTTTCTTTTCACTAATTTTATTTATATTTGGTAAATTTCACTCAGAATATCTGTCAATTCCTTGTTCAGTTTGAGATGCATGTGTGTGTGCATGTGTGTATAATCCCTTAGAAACTTTATTTGGTGTAACTTCATATTTTTGGTATACAGAAATAATTTTATTTTCGTATTGCAGCACAGTAGGCATACAATCAACATTATTTCCTAGGTTGTGCAATACATAAATTATTCACATTAAAAAATTAATAACAGAAAGCCTCATATGCAGGAAATATTTTTAAATGTTTTATCTAATTTTGAATCTGTTTTGACAGTATAGACTACTAGCTTTATAAATCTGAATAAATACATGATACACATTGGAATAAAGTACAGATATGGGTCAGCTCCAGATGCTTAATTCAGTGCATAGCTATCTCACGCTTCACTTTGGTCACTGGGATTCCAGGTGCTGAGGCATACGTGGGTCTGAAAGATACTTCCAGAAGTACGTTTATTACACTGGCATTTTAAACATTTGTTTCTTCTATTCTCCTTTAAAGCGAGGGGACCTTTTCTCCTTAAAAGCCAGAAGACCTTCAAGTCTGTCTTTCGTTGGAATAGTCTAAGAGAAACAAAACATTATGTTACGTACCAAAAATGAAAAACAACTGTAAAAGTTTTAACAAGCTTTATCTAAGAAAACTAATTAGAATACAATCTAAAAAATTTAAATCTACTAGTCATCTGAATAATTCTAATTAAATGACCATATTTATCATTCTAACTCCAAATATGCTTTTTCCCCCATTTGGAATATACTTTAAAAAAATTAATAGGCTTTATTTTTTAGACAATTTTAGGTTCACAAAAAAATTGAACAAAAGTTCAGATTTCCCACAGACACCTTCAATACGTCCACCAGTTCCTCTAATATTAACATCTTGCATAAGTGTGGTATATTTGTTACAAATGAACAAATATCGATATATTATTGACTAAAGTCCATATTTCACATTAGGGTTCCACTGTGTTGCCTATTTCATGGATTTTTGCAAATGTAAAATGTCATGTACCTATCATTACAGTGTCATACAGAATAGTTTCACCGCCCTAAACGTCCCTTATGCCCCACCTATTCATCCCTGCCCAGTTGCCTCTTCCAGAATGTCATATAGTTGAAATCGTATAGTGCATACATAGCGTTTTTAGATAGAAATTCTTCACTTAGTAATATGCACTGTTAAGTTCTTTGGTTTTGGTATCAGGGCAATACTGGCCTCATAGAATGAGTTTTAGAAAGTGTTCCTTCTGCTTCTATTTTCTGGAAAAGACTGTAGAGAACTGGTATAATTTCTTCCTTAAATGTTTGGTAGAATTCATCAATGAAACCATCTAGGCCTGATGCTTCTTATTTTGGAAGTATATTAATTATTGATTTAATTTCTTTGACAAACATAGGACTATTCAGTTATCTATTTCTCCTTGTGTGAATTCTGGTATATTGTGTCAAAGAACTGGTGGATTTTATCTATGTTATCACATTTGTGGGCAGAGTTGTTCACAGTATTCCTTTACTATCCTTTCAATGTCCGTGGATCGGTAGTAATGGTCTTTCTTGCATTTCTGATATTGGTATTTTTATCTTCTCTTTTTCCTTGGTTAGCCTAGCTAGAAGTTTCTCAGTATTATAGACCTTTACAAAGAACCAACTTTTTGTTTCTGATTTTTTTTCTATTGTTTTCCTATTTTTAATTTCACTGATTTCTGCTCTAAAGTTTATTATTTCCTTTCTTTTGTTTACTTTGGATTTAATTTGCTCTTAATAATAAAGTAGAAACTTTTTATTAATTTAGATCTTTCTTTTCTAATATATGCATTCAATGCTATAAATTCTAAGATCGCTTTTGATGTATTCCCACAAATTTTGATAGGTTTCATTTTCATTTTTAGTTAAAAGAAGTTTTTAAAAATCTTCTTGAGACTTTTTCTTTGATACATGTGTTATCTAGAAGTGAGTTATTTAATCTTCATTAAAAAGATTAAATCCCACCATTAACAGGTGGGATTTTCCACCTATCTTTCTGTTACTTTTTTATAGTTTAATTCTACTGTGGTCTGACAGAATACAATGTATGATTTCTGTTCCTTTACATTTGGTAAGGTGTGATTTATGGTCAAATATGCTTGTAGACATTTTCTTCAGTGCCTGGGGCTGCCTATTTGTAAGAGGTTTATAATTTACTTCATCCACGGCATGTGCTCATCAATGACAGGCAGTGATTTATACCTACAGACCAGGCAGAGTAACACTCGAGCTGTCACTCCTAATTCATGACAATGTTTAAATGGGAGCTGATACAGTTTCAAACTCTCAGCAAAGATGTAGCAAAATTCTTCTCCCACTTTAGATGCCCTAAAACTAAGTTATACCTTTTAGAAAAATAGAAGGAAGGGCAGGGGGAAGGGGAGACGGAGGGGAAAGAGGGACTGTTCCTTATAGAAAGCCCTACTAATTTGTGTACAAAAAAGGAAACTGTGTAATTGAATTAGTAAACTTTCAGTGAGCAGGAGGGAGGGCTGAGAATATCAGGAAGAGCCAATGAGTCTCCAATACCTATGCTCCCAGCAAGGACCCTGCTGCCCTCCTCTGACCCCTCTACACTGGAGTGAGAGTTCAAGTCACACCCACAAAATACCACATGAGCCAGAGAAACAGCCACAGCGCGAATGGTACTATTTAATTATCCTAAGAGTTTTCTAAATTACGTAGACAAGAGTCATTAGTATGTGAAACAGAGTTAGTCATAAGAGCCAGTAACAGTCAAATAGCAGAAACAACTAATTTCAGCCCATTTATATGAATTTGGAATGGGTATGAGTACAGTTTTGGTCAGTGATACATGTTTCATTTGACTTATACAGAAGGCAAACGTATTTTGTAAGGGGTATCCTCATTGCATGTGATTGTATTACCTACCTGAGCGTAACAAGCTTCTTCTATGGCTAACCCTGTTACTAAATCGACCTGGGGACAAAAACAGAATTCATTTCAGCAGGAGTTACTTTTCAAAATATGGTATATGCAACGTAAATTCAAATTTAACAACCTATTCCAAAGAACTGAATCCTTTGGTATAATATGGCAAGTCAGAGGATCAATGCGAGAGTCTGGAGCCAGGCTGCCGGGTTCAAAGCCTGACTCCACCATGTGAGAGCTGTGTACCCTGGGGGAAGTTATAACCTCTCTGCCTCAGAGAGGCACATCTGAACAAGGGGATAACTGCAGTGCCTACCAGTCTGGGGTACTGTGAGGATTCAATCAGTTAATCTAGGTAAAGACTTTATTAAGCACCTAAGATACACAGGCAGACCTCGGAGATACTGCTGTTACTGGCCAAGACAGTGCACTCCCCCTCCCCCCAAAGACTTTTAAGTTTTCTTTCCTATAGAAATGTTAGGTATAGAAATGTTAAGTCTCCTTTTTAGTTTCTTAGCCTCTGGCTTCGATTACTCTTCTCATCAGTCTGTGAATCCTAGGCTAAAGATTGCTCCTAGCCTGAATCCTAGAATTCTCCTATCCCCCTGCTTCTTGATTGCTTTGTAAATCAGTTTCTGAATCCTAAACAACAGAAGTCTCCTAACCCTGCTTCAGATAACTACTTGAAAGCCTGTGACTTCCTAATATCCCCCCAGGCCAGTAAAGTAAATGCCAAACCCATTCTGGGCCCAGACAACTGACGCCACCTGAGTAACAGGCTGAATGGCAACAGGCTTCTTGAGAGCTAACAGATTTATTAATTAAAATCTGTTTCTCCTCATTCAGGGGCCTTGGGGATACAGAGGATACCCCAACAAGACTGCCAGTCACAAACAAAGAAACCAACGTGGTCTTCCAGGCGGAGCTCGAGACCCCTTCCTCTCATCTGAGATCAGCTAGGATGAGAGTTCTGTGAATCCCCCAATAGGCAGGGACAGCTCTATGCCCCTGCACAGCAGGAAGCAGATACAGAAGAAAAGACCTCCTGTCCCTCAGCTTCCCATAGAGATTTTATGGGGATCATGTCTCTCAAGGGGAAAACTAGGTAGGCAGTTAGAGGCAGACATTGGGTCTCTGCATTCCTGCACATCCCACAGGATGTGACCGTCTGGTGACCTCCCCTCTCAACCCAAAACTTCTTTTCATTGTAACTATCTACTCCTGAAACAAATGGGTGCAAAATACCCAACTAGATCAGACCAGTCACTCACACCTGTGTAGTACCTCTTGTCAATCATAGGTGCCAATCAAGTGGTCCCACGCCCGTAGGGGAACAGCCCATTCTAGAGAAGGGATAAAAACCCCAAGTCCTTGCAAGTCCGCCCTTTTTTCCTTTTTGGACGCCCTTTTGACCGCTTCTTCCTTTTTGAGCCTTTTGAGCCTCGCCTTTGCGCGTGGCCCACTCCAAACTCTTTGAAATGTACTATCTCTTCGAATAAACTGCTTTTTCAGTACTTTACTCCGGCATCTCGTTCAATTCTTTGCTCGAGCTGCCAAGGAACTGGACTTTGCGCCAAGAAGGGCCCACTTTCCAACAACACTGCGGGTTTGGTTCCAGATGGCCACAATAAAGCAAATGTCACAATAAAGTCGCACGAAGTTTTTGGTTTCCCAGAGCATATAAAAGTTATGTTTACACTATGCTGTAGTTCATTAAGTGTGCAACAGGAATGTGTCTAAAATAACAATGCAAACACCTTAACTAAAAAATACTTTACTGCTAAAAAATGCTAACCATCACCTGGGCCTTTGGTGAGTCATAATCTTTTTGCTGGTGGAGGGTCTTGTCTGGATGTTGATGAAAACGAAATATCCACGAGGCATGATAAAGTGAAATACAGTAACACAAGGTGTGTGTGTGGGGCGGCCTGGCACACAGTAAGGGTCATATAAGGTATTTGCTACTATCACATAAGAATTTCTGAAAACTAATCAAAACCTTTGTTAAGGTTTAAAACTGCATTTTTTGCTAACAAATTCAATCTTTTCATTGCTATGAGGCCCAGGACAATACAATGGGCTCTGGGTCTGCAGTGATAAGTATCTTTTTCAAAACTCCCATAATTTAACCAAAATGTAAGTGCTGTAATTACAGCCCTGTGTCAGCGGCTGCCTGCACCGCATCCCTGCCCTGCCTACCTGCCCTGGTGTGGGGCCTCCTGCTGTCAGAGCCACCTCCCCAGGGTGACCCCAGGACACCCTACAGACCTGCCTGGTTTTATGTGTGTCTCCCGCAGAAAGCATATCAAGATGTTAAAGGTGGAGACAGCCAGGAAGTTCTCTCCAAAATGCATTTTTATAATGTAATACTGGTACTGAGAATACACAGAAGGCCTTTTTCTTTTGATTTTTCTATGAACTACTCGTCAATAAATCTATTAACTCAACGGCAAAAGTAACAAGCATGTCAAGCTGTAGGGCATCAGTGGAATTAGCAAATTCTATGATATGAACTGAATTAACAACAGCTATAAGCAGAATGAAATCAGTGAAGTGGCTACAAAGAAACTGAGCAGCTCTCAGTAGCACTGAAACAGCTCTATTTTGGAGCATTAAGAAATAATGCACAAGTCCAAATATGGCTCATTTCAATTAAATCCCCACTCCCTACTCTAACAATAAACTCAAGCAGTAAGGAACTTACCTCCATCCCTTGATTAATTGCTAATTTTGCCACTCGCATTGCAACAGGTCCCTAAAATTCAAATTAAGGAAAAAATTTTTAATTATTATTTATGCAAATTATTTGTACATCTCGGCAAAATTTAGAAATTTCCATTGCTGGCTCTATGGCCTGACAGCAACAACGGCTATAAGATGCAGTTGATGAGGAATTTCTTTTAGGAGGCTTGCAAAGTGTAAATGGCAGTTGTAGCAAATCCACTGCATCAGCAAATTATGTAGATTCGATTCGCAGTAACCTGTATGCGTGGAGGTCAGCAAGTGGTGTGAGCGTAGCACGGGGCTTACCATTCTTCACCCCATCTCCCTAGAGGTTAAGCAGGGAAAAGAAAAGGGGGCAAAGTGTCTGGCATGACACCATGCCCATCAGCAGTATGAGAGAAGCTTGGGGTTCAGACATCACCATTAGACATCAGCTCTTTCTCTCTCTTCCATAGGCATTGATAACTAACCACAAGGATGACGTATAGGAAAGCCGTGTCCTCCATGAAGTGCTCCCACATCACACAAAAGCTTCAAGTCCAAACAAGTCATTCCGGATGTGTGAGGGTCACAGAGAAAAGACCTGGGTGTCCTCTGTGAGAAGGAGTGTTACTTTTGTCTTAGAAAACCACAGTCCTCCAGATGGAATTTAGTTATTTGTTTACATTTTAAATTCCTAAAAAGTGTTTATGTGTGATGAATTAGAATTCAGTGGCATATTTTAAAATGCCTTCTGAATTAAAATGCAAAGTAGGCTCTGGTAAGCTCCAAATAACAGGAAGGACAAAGGATCCCAAAAAGTAGAAGGTAAATGCATGACAGCACGAAGTGCCACTTTCTCCTATCCAGGGCTTTCGATGATCAACCTTAATCTTTCTAAATTAAACTCTCTTCCTAAGTCACATGCTTAAAAATGTTTTTCAGAGGCCACAATTTTCTAAGGCTTAGACAAATATCTTAATTAGACTTCGTCCAATTGTGATTTGCATGGGTAGGCCACGTACAAGGATTATTTTTGTTAAGATCATCAATCCATTTATTTTTAAACACAGTGCTCCTTTCAATGAGAATCTTCTCTATTCCCTTTTATTACCAGCTGATCCTTGTTTTGGTACCGGTCAAACGTCCATATTACACAAATCCCCAAGTCCCCTGTTCCAACATGGATGGGAATTCGGGGATCTGGGGTGGGTCTGGGACCCTGCTTGTTGAACATGCTCCCAGGGGATACCTGGGCTGCTAGCCCTCAGAACACACTCTGCCCAGCAAGGTTTAGAAAACTGGGAAAGAGCAAAAATGAAAATGCTCTTAGATATAATGCTTATTGAATTAGGTTCTCTTTCAAAATCTAAAACCAAGGCCTCTTCTATACAAAACCATTTCTCAGAAAAATGGAAGTAATATATAGTACAGAAATCACATAGAAATACTCATTTTATAGAAGCTTTCTAATTACTTGGAAGAATAATCATTCAGTGAAAAAACTATAAAGATTATTCCACCTCAAACTGCGTTTTGTAACATTTGCATATAGTTTCACAGTTACATATTTTCTGATGGCATTCAACATCTCCCTTGACCTGGGGAAGAATTAATTCCAGCAATTAATGTTCTCAGAGGCACGTCCGTCAAAAGAAAGAGACAGTAACAACAGCCCGCTTTCCAGTGGGGTGGAATACGGCTGATGTCAGATTGCGGTGGGGGCTCTCAGGCAGGTTGAGTGTGGGCAGTGAGGGCATTACTGCAACGCGGTCAAAGGGAGAGAGTAAGAGAGAAGTCATGGGAGCCGCAGGGGTGCTAAGGGGCTTTCGACCCTCCTGGCTGGAGCTCCAGAGGAGGGAGCTGAACACTCACGTCCAAAGCCAGGAGATGCTGTGACATCAGAACTGGAATTGTGCCATAACCTTGCTTAAACACACCCCATTATTTCAACTAAGACATGTGGTGGTCATAAAGTTTTAAGCCAAAGGAAGTCATTAAACCAATATTTAAACTATTACCTCTCCTGATACTTGTACATTTAATCTCTTTTTAGGTAGACATTTCCCTAATATTTTGGGGAAATATTAATACCAAAGTTACAGTGAGAGCCTTTTTTTTCTTAAAAGCAATAAAAATCTTTTCTACTTGCTCTCTCTCCATCAATTCAGAGTATAAGGCTCTGTGTTACCTTATATGGGGAATAAATTATATAGGGGCCCTGCCCTGAAAAAGCTTATAGCTCATTTGTTCATTGAGAAGGACTGAAGTGCTGTCAACACCAGGCAGAGTGGCTTTACAAGTCAATTGTGAGGCCCCCTTTGGGCAGCTCTCAGGGAACAGGTGTGTCACAGCAGGCCTGGAACATTGACAACAAAGAACTCCAGGAACTGGTTGCAAAACTCCCAACAAATACGGAGGGTATATGCATTTTTTGGAAAGGGAGCTCATGAAATTCCCCAAAGGATCCATTGCCCCAAACAGGTTACAAATCCTGTCTGTGTTAAATGGCTGAGTTAGAGACGACATTACTTTGACTCCAGAAATGGGGTTATAGAACTTGCAACTCCACTAGGGATAAAGACAAATCACTGTTTACATAGCAAAAATCCTTAAATCTACAATTTCAGAAAAAAAGGAATATTTGAAAAATACACCGGGGAGTGTGAGAACAAAGAAACCCTTAAAAAAGGACCCTCGATGCACAATTATTAATATCACATATGATAACTGTTGTCTGTGAGTCAACATACACTGAGTTCCAGATTTGAAAGTGGAATTGTGAGGAAGCACACTGTGCATACAGGAGTTAAAATAAGCCTACATCACCATAAAAACACACACTGTGAGAGGAACCCCTGCTGCTGCTCCAGTGGTGCCCTCAGTTAGGCTAGGAAGGTCCACTTCAGCACAAATGGCTGCACTCTCCTTACTTATTTGTGTTTCAATGTGTTTCAGCTTGGGGGTGACCAGTGTGACAGCCCTTCCATTGCTATTTCTTTCCACGTGTATGGCTCAGGTTAGAGCATTCAGTTGGTGAACTTAAGGTGCTAAGAAGTCCTGGCACATGTGACAAACACGCTTGAGATATAGTATCAAAGCGTGACTAGAGTTATGGGCCTCAGATTATCTTCATATTGTAATTTTAATTCTGAAGACTTTTCATGTTAATCTAGTACACTACTTCTAGTTTTGCAGCTACCGTGTATGTCTTTACTTGGAAGACAAGCCAAAGACATCATGGGTGTGTGAGATGATTGTTATTTTTGTCAATTTGCTATAAAAGTTCCCTAAAAAGGGGGGAAAGGAAGTGTAATTAGAAATACCTGAGGTAAAAACTCTCTCGCTAGGTCCAAGGCCTTCCTGTAGGCAGCATCACCCTCCTGGTTCTGCTCCAGAACGTGGCTGACCAAGCCCACAGCCTTGGCTTCCTGGCCATCCAGCACCCGTGCAGAGAAGATGAGCTCTTTGGCCAGTGACATCCCAATGGCGCGAGGCAATCTTTGTGTTCCCCCTGCAAATGGCGGAGAGAGACAATGCAGGCAACAACTTCATTTAGGCTTCACATTTTGGTGTTTCATTTCATTTATAAAAATAAATCAGGGAAAGTTTATATGTCAAAATTAGTAACTGAAAAACTACTTCAAAACAGAATCTAATTTTTTAATTTATAAAATTAATAACACCAAAAGCACTTCAGAATCTTATGTCATTAAGTGATTCGGGCACTATTACAAAGCTGCTGTGTTTCTGAGTCAAATCCACTTTCATTACCATGAGAAACCATGCGAAGCACAGCGATGGGCAAGCAACACTGTCCCTCGGCCCTTTCATCAGATGTCACCAAACCTGGGACTTCTCTTTCAGTTTAGATAAAACTTACCAAATTCTGAGAAATTCAACTCATGTACTTTAAAAGAATCATTTATGGTAAATGGCTTGTAAACTAGTTAAGAGTTTAATTAAAAAAAACAAAAACCTGATAACTGCTCATGAAAACAGGCTTTATCCTGGCAGGGTTTACTTTTCTGGTGTAAGAACTAATCGTCCCGACACTCTGCTCCGTTAGCTCCATTTATGTATTCACTCCAGTGTCCGCAGTGATGAGGCTGGGATCTTATTAACTAGAAAGCTGGGCAAAAGCCGGTAACAGTCTTACTGGTAGTCTCAATTTTTACCAATAAGAATACGAAAATAGCTACATTAGGATTCGGATAAATCTCATCCTTAATGGCTGCTGGGCTGCACAGGCTATTGGTGGCCAGGAAGCAGGAGCGGCTGACTCCCAAGTTCCAGAGGAAGAAAGACAAACTGATGGTCTGCCACCCAAATAAGCTCACTGTATTTTGTTTGGCCCACCAAGTTTACACTTCTCTCCCTTACTAGTTACCAACAATTAAAAACTGGGTGGGTGACTGCATACAAAACCAATTTCCTCTGTCGTCAACGGAGCTGCCCCTTTAAGACGCAATGCGTGCCCATTTGCTCCGCCTCCACCGCCGTGAGTGCACCACTCCAACACCCCAGGACACAGAGGTTGTGTTTCCCTTTAAACCGCTTTCACAGGAAAGCAAAATTTTTTCTTATTGACATCTCCATCGAAAGTGGGAAAATGAAACAGAAACACCACAAGTTGAAAATAAGCATATTTCCCTTCAGTAATTAAGTATATTCCTACATGTTTAACCAACAAAGGATGCCTGCATTGATTGGGAGAACACAGCTTAAGATGTTATTACTAAGCAACCATATTAATAACCATGACCAGTACTTAGAACACACGGGTGACTAAAAAAGAAAAAGGGCTGACCGGGTGGCACGTTAAGAGTTGGCTTGGGATGCCAGCTCTGAGCAGCAGGGCCCCGGTTCGGATCCCACATGAGGGCCAGTGACGCTGCGCCCTCTACAGCTAAGATGGTGACCAACAGCTCGACCTGGAGCTGGGCTGCGTGAGTCCCCTGCATTGGTGTAAGCTGCAGCCCCTGCTGCAGTGAGCTGCTGAGAGCTACAGGAAGCGGCCGTCCAATGACTGGCGAGCGACTGCCTCACCAGGGAAGAGCGCAATGATAATACCAACATGGGCCAGTGAAGCGATGTCCTCCACAACTAGACTGAAGAACAAAAGGACAGCAACTTGTCTGCTCCCCTTCCCCGATTCCCCAACACTGTTCCCTCCCCCAATCCCCCAATAAAATCTTTTAAAAAACTCAATGAATTAGGAAAGGACTGACATTATTAGCATACATGAGTACTGCTTCTGTAAAACTCAGTTATTTATTAACTGTTTACACTGCCCAAGCAGTTAGAAATGGTGAGTTTATAAGTGTTTTACTCAATATGGCAGAAATGTGTCTGAAAAAAATGAAGCATTAACAAATTTAAATCTAACTGTAAACAATGTTGTTACTCAGTGTAGTAAAGATAGGTCTGAGAACTTATGGGGTAAGCTGCATGGAAAACACAAGTTATTTGTGGTGTTTCCAATGGCAGCTGATTAGAACAGATATAAATAATACAACCCAGATGGCTATATTTACTCATGAAGCTGATGAGAATTTTCATGAGACTGAAGAACTCATGGATATAGTGTTCGTGATAAGCACACATTAGGAAATTATTTTTTTGTGTGTTCTGTGAAAAGTTTAATTTAGATTAGTCAAAATTAACAAATGTGACCCTCAATGGTCATTGTTAATGTTATGCTTTTTATTCAACTGAAACTCAACACTTTGTAAGTCCATAAAGCTTAGGCCCATTCATCATGTCATTTCGCTTATAGTATCGTATCATTCTCCATGAATAAGGATTTTGTACAAATTTAACACAAAGGAACGGTCATGAAACTAACACAATGAAATGGACCCACTCCTTTGAGCTGAAGAGCATACAACTCAATGCTTTGCTCAGTGAACTAAATACTAGAGGACATGATGTGAGAGTGAGAGGCACGGCGCTGAAGAGAGCTTTCTGTTCTATTGAAAACAATGCATCACAGGATCTGAGGAAAACTCCTCAACTTGGCTCACCAACTAACTAACACTGTATATAAGACTTGGTCTTTTTGGTTGACATCATAAGCCATCTATTCTAGGTACCTCCTATAAGTGGAATCATATAGTATTTGTCCATTTATGACTGCCTTATTTCGCTTACCCTAATGTCTTCAAGGTCCATCTACATTGTAGCATGTGTCAGGCTTTCCTTCTTTTGTAAGGCTGAATAATATTCCATTGTATGTATATATTAAGTTTTGTTTATTCACTCATCTATTGGTGGACACCTGGATTACTTCCATCTTTTGGCTATTAGGAATAATGCTGCTATGAATATGTGTATACCATTTTTCAAGACCTTGCTTTCAATTCTTTTGGGTAGATACCCAGAAGCAACATTGTAATTTCATGTTTATTTTTTTTGAGGAACAGCCATACTGTTTTCCATAGCATCTGCACCATTTTACATTCCCACAACCAATGCAAAAGGATTCCATTTTCTCCATATTCTCACCTTGTTTTGTGTGTGTGTGTGTGTGTGTGTGTGTAGATAGATAGAGAGAGAGAGAGAGAGATAGAGACAGAGAGATCCAACTTCATTCTTTTGTAGGTAGAAACTAAGTTTTCCCAATACCGTTTTTTTGAACGGGGCTATCTTAAATAGTTACACAAATATAGATTTAATTCACTCATTCTGACTAAAATTTTATCTTAAGAAACCTGCTTGGTAAGAAATTATCTGGCCCACTTTCCTATGCTGCAATCAGTTTGCAGAAATAAAAGTGATAGTCTAAACTATATTTTTACATTTGTTAAATTGAGGATAACCACCTGCTACCACCTCCATGAATATAAAATTTGTGATTTCAAACTTTATAAAAATGATATAGCCTGTTCAGTTTGCCTTTCTCAATTAATATTTAATGTTGATAACATGAGCAAAGAGCTGTACAAATGGAAGTAACTGAACTGCAGTGCAATATGAGAATAAACTAAACATGATTAATGTAGACTCTTAGATTTCCACAAATATCTCAGGCATAGTTACACTTTCTATGCCAACATTCTACTCCAGTTTGGAAGCATTGCTGTTTGTGAACAGCTATTTTCTATTACGAAATTAAACAAAACACAACTGCTCGTTAGGGAGTCAAGGCTCAGTGCAGCACATCTGGCAACCTGAGACAAGGCATGCCATT
Organism: Hipposideros armiger; assembly: GCF_001890085.2. Classification (NCBI taxonomy): domain Eukaryota; kingdom Metazoa; phylum Chordata; class Mammalia; order Chiroptera; family Hipposideridae; genus Hipposideros; species Hipposideros armiger. The sequence continues at coordinate 981,490 of NW_017731882.1, read as the reverse complement.
GAGACCTGGTATGGAAGTAAAGGTGTCAGAGTTCAGTCCAAATGCAAACAGGCATACTAAACAGAATGCATTTCAATTCATCTTTATTAATTATGAATATTAAATTAGCGTAGAGTTAGGCAAAAACGAAGACCGTGTGTCATAGTCCTGTCAGCTGATCTGCTTGGACCGGGCTAACTTCACTAGATCACAGAACTTCCTTAGTTCTCGTAGCCATTTGAGTTCAGGCTCATTCAAGTGCCATCTCGAGATACAGTCTTGGGGACTGACAAAATTAAACAGCGGAATTAAAAACAGGGTTATCACAGTGGAAATAAAACTGTTCCACTCTGACAGCAGCCCTCCTGCATTCAAGATCACAGAACCCTACGAGACTGTTCCAACGCCCACTACTGTCCATCCGAGCAGTTTCCAGCAGGAAGCCCTCACTTCTGGCTGGGCCTGCTCTGAAGCTCAGGGACTTTTCATAACTTGCCCCAGGTCACTAAGTTAGGGTGCAGAAATAGGGCTCAAACCTACCTCTGCCCAATTCTTATCTACTGTGTGATAAGCAAAGAAAGAGCAAATTGTGAAATGAATGTATGGCTTGAGAATATTTTATTTTAAAAAGGTGTGTGTGGTACATATAAGTAGGTATGTAAGTAGGCATTTTATACTCATATATCAAATATGCCCTAACAGTTGTCTCTGTGGGGCTCAGGTAGTAGACAATGCTCTTTTTTTTTCCACTTTGCCTTTCCGTATTTCCAAAACGTCCTGCGCTGTGTAAGTAATATGACACTGGTACAGGAACAGCATTCTGCAAAACCACAGTACAGGGACACAAAGAGGCAGACGCTGAGTCAAAGCATCCCAGACACTTCCTGCCTATGTTCCCAGGAAGCTTTCCAGGCTTCAGGAAGCCTCAGCTTCCCTGGGCTAGCTGTGGTACTCAAGGATCATGGAAGTAATGCACTCACAGGACACCCATGCAGGTACTACCGAATCAAGAGAATGTGGACATGAGCTGAGAACGTCCACGACAGCTCACAAGGCTCCTGCTAAAAAACAAGTACCTCAACTGTTTCTCAAGGGCAATAAATTTAGAGCACATTTTGCTTACACAAAAAACTCTTCCTGAGTCACTTCATCACCTACCAGAAAAGGGCATTCTGTGGTGTTCCATGAGTCTGCATGAGGGTGCATCAGGGCAACACGCAGAAATTGAGATCCAAAGCCGCATCACGGTGATGGAGAAACGGAAGCATCTTGGCCTCGGAACCTGCCCCTGCTAATATGGGAATGCTCAGGAAAAGCCAGCTGATTTCTAAGGCCTTCTGCCTTGGTTCTGTCCACAAAATTCGCAGTCAGTGGGTCTGAGGTGGGCCCTAAGGTTCTGCATTTCTAACAGGCTCTAACATTCAGAGGAAGAGACACTGAGATCTGCTGACCCACTGCTGTAAAACATGAGGTGGCAGGCGATTTTTAAATGAAGCAACAGTATTTACATAACTGAATGAGTATTTGCCACTTCCGAATAGTCACCACCTTTTTGGAATTCCTCCTTTGGAACTAATTTCCAAGATGACAACACATTTGTTCACTCCTTCGAGTGCTTATCGCAGCTTCGCTGGAACGAAACAAAGCCCCTGCCTGCTGGAGCTCACAATCCTGTGGGGAAGTCACACTAGGCAAACAATACTGTCAGACAGCAGGAGAGTAGTGTAAGGACGTGGGGTGGGCACAGTTCAGACACAACAGCAGGGGAGGGTCTCTGAGGAGGTGACACTGGAGCTGAAACCAGAGGAGCACAGGGAAGCCAGAGGCTGGAGTGCAGAGCAGGGAGGAGTGAATGGCAGTAGGAGTAGCCTGAAAGGGGCAGGGCCAGACCCTGCAGGTCCCCTGGGCCTGGAAGGATCTGGGGTTTGCTCTCAGGGTGATAGGAAGCCACTGAGCATCTTCAGAAAACAGTGTTATTGGAATGTCATTCTCTAGTGAAGATTTGGGTTTGAGGATAAGCTACGGTTGTTGTGAGCCAAGAATACAGCAAATGTTCATACTATCTGTGGCAGGGCACCAACAGACTCTGAGAGATATTTCAAAACAAGTTCCCAAAAGCTTTCAATGTCAGTCATGTTTTGGCTGCCCAACATCGACTGCCTCCATTAAAATCCTGGTCTTTCTTTTGGAGAACCCCCGACTTGTATGCAGCCTGGGACAGTAGAAGATCCCACCAATGGAGTCTGAGGGGGCCAGATCTTCCTTTCTGCCTGGCACAGCTAGGTAGGCATCCAAGTCAGGTCTGGTCTGTTGGATGTTATTTTTCAGGACTGGGAGTCCAGTGGGTAACCTTGGAACATGGAGACTTTCTGAGCTTACTTTACAGGCAGTGCAGACCTGAGGATTCTTATACTGTGACCCCTGCTACAGTGTGGACTGTCTGGTTCCAGGGCTTCTAGGTTCCATTTTGTACTCGAAGCATTGTTATCTAGCCATCTATTGATTCTGGGAACCTTACAATAACTCTCATTTCCATTTAGGGTAGCCAGAGTCAACTTCTGTTGCATGCTTTCCAACATCATGAATGATACAATAACATAACTAGTAGTTTTGTTTTTCTTTCTCTCTCAGGAACAGTTAGATGAAGCTAAACAGGAGTTTACGTGTTACTTTTTGCAAATAAAGTCCATTTGTTCAATCAACAATGTATTGGTTGAGTGACCTAGTACCGGGGTCAGCAAACTTTTGAGACGGAAGAGCTGCCAGGGGTCAGCACATTGCAGCTCGCGAGTCACATGCAGCTCTTTGGGTACATACATGTGGCTCTGAAGTAAAATTGAAAATGAGAATAAAACTATCATAGTTTCAGTTACAAACATTTTAAAGGCTATTATTTACATAATGGTGATTATGTAAAAATATATTTATGGCTCTCAAATAATTTTTAAATTGTTGTGAGGGACAGGATTGGCTCTTTCAGGGGTCGGCAAACTTTTGAGATGGAACGTACCCAAAGAGCCGCATGTGGCTCATGAGCCACAGTTTGCCAACCCCTGACCTAGTGTGTGCCAAGCACTGTCCCAGGTGCTGAACAGTGGTGAACCATACAGACCATCTCTGTCTTCTGAAGCTTACTTACATCTTACAGGCAGAGAGGGAAGAAAAGGGGCAATAAAGAAGCACTTGGACAGGAAAGAAATGAGGTGGCAATGAGTGATATGGAGACAATTTAAGGCAGGGAAACAACTTCTGAGATAATCACTAGAGGCTAATTTAGATTGGGTGAGGTGGGAGGGCCTGTTGGATAAATGGGAGGCCCATGTCTGCTAACAAGACAGCCAAATGAAGATCTGGTAGAAGAACACCCGATGAAGAGATCAGCTGTGCAAAGGCCGTAAGGGGAAGCCAAGCTCAGCATGTTCAAGGACGAGGAAGGAAGCCACTATAGCTACGTAGGAGGCTGCTGCTCTTGTCCAAGTACAATATGATGGCAGCTGGGGCTGAACTAGGACCGGGGGTGCGGGTCGGGGGGGTGGGGACGGGCCGAGGAGCCGGGGCAAGTGTTGTCCACAATTGATAGTGAAATGGATGTGGGGAGCAAGGGAAATACATCTAATGCCTGGATTTCTGGCTTAGGTGCATGAATAGAAGGTGGTGACTAGGGTGCACTCTGGCCATGTTAAGTATGAGGTGTCTTTTACATATGTAAGTGGAGCGGGGAGGCATGTGATTGGATATGTCGTCTCAGGTTCATTAATGATCACTACCATGTAGATGGGCATTCAAAGCCAGGGACCTGGATGAGATCACCTAGGGAGACTGTTTACGGAGAAGGAGTCAGCAAGATGCTGATAAGTGCCCACTGGAGGGGAGAGGGGTGGAAGAAGCATGGGAGGGAGGTGGTGCTCAGCTGCAGCCAACCACTTTTGAATGTCTACCCACCACCATTCACCCCAAACTGCTTGCAACACAGTTACATCTGCAGGGCTCTTCCGGGAAAGATTTCTTCACCGAAATAAAGATACCCAGGAATAATCAGGCTTCTTTCAGAAGGCTGTCATGTCTACATGTAACACTTGGAGTAGCCACTGACAGAAGCCAGCAAGGGCTGAATCCTCAGACTGAAGATGGCACAACAGAGAAACGTCACTAAGCTGAAGTTACCAATCCCGAAACTGCCTTACTTCGTAACTTCCTGTGATGTTATACGGTATTTTCTAATTGTTTAAGCTACTTGAAATAGGCCTGTTATTTGTGCTAAAAATGTCTGGAAGTATAGATGGATTGAAGAAAGAGATTTAACACACATTTTGGAGAGTGGAAAGCAAACATAATGGGGCAATATGGTAGGATTCCTGGGCAGAATTAACTAAACATTTGAGATTTGTGGTCACATTTTTTACCCCAACAACTTGTAGCCATTTGGGGTGGACACAGAATCAGCAGGTAAGTTGGAACTTTGCTAGATAAGCACAAGAGGGTAGAAGCCAAGTAACAGCAATAGCTGACATTTTCTTAGCTGACACCATGTGATAATGCTCTGTACCTGTCCTACACACTTCACAGGAAGTATTAGCTCACTTAATCCTTATAATCCCCTGTGATGCTGACATGAAGGTAGTTAAGGTCATTTGTAAGGAAATCATTATCACAAAGGACTGTGAAATCTAAGCTGGGTGGGGAGAGGAGGGACGTGGCTTAGAGTGAAAGTGTCCACGGACTTGATGACTCAATGAGGTCCAAAGAGAACTGGAAACTTAGAATGTTGCAGTGAGATGCAGGAAATCTGATGCAGAATGGAGCCATTACTGATGATGCTGAAGTCTGGGCTCTAGCCATGGGGGTACTGGGCTACAATGGGACGGAGGAAAAGACCTCTGCAGGGCAATCCGAGAGAGCTGAGATCCAATCCTGTGGACAGTGTGAGGTAACGTGCATAAAGTGCTTATCACAGGTCCTGGAACAGGTTTTCTCTGTTTTAAAACCTCTTGAAGAAAAAATACTAGGATACCAGGAATTTATCATTCTAAATGGGAACAATAATATATTCTTAGCCAATCCAAAAGCTCCACCAATTTCTCCAAATATCAATAAAATAGCTGGGAAAAGGCAAGAGGGTGCCCCGTTTTCAGAACCATTAAGTCCTAGCCAACGAGCTCCGCTCACATCACGTTGGTTGGAACGTGGTCACATGTAGTTACAGGAGGTAGGAAGGGCATCCTGCTGAGTGCTCTGCCACAGCGTAGGGAATAAAACTGGGACGCTTACCAAGGGAAAATGAAAACGGGCAAAACTGCTAATCATGTAACTAAATGCTTTCATGTTTATGCATTATTTGGATAGAATGAAAATATATTTGAAATGTTCATATTCCCGTTCAAATTTTTTCTATCATTTAATCTACTATTTTGAGAAAGCATCAAGAATTTCTTTTCTTCCTAGATAACGGTGTCTTGGGATTATATCATTTAAAACAAACTCTGTATCAACAGCAGCTTAAACACAGCAACCTTGCTTTGGCCAGGGAAGGCAGGACATGAAACCGCACTGTCTGGTGGTCTCCCCACTGCCTCGTGGGCACACGGGCGCCGTGTCGTGGGGAGGTGCCGGCAGCCTGCTGGGGCTGCCGCCCTTTTCTTTCCAGACCAAAGTCTTAAACTGAAAGTCTAAATTAAACCAAATACATAAGATGCTACTTTCCTTTTGTTATATTTACACATATTAAAATAATTTAAAACAAGCTTTGACATTTCACCACAAATTATGTAATATGTAAATAACTGAACACAACTTTTTTGGATTATAAATTATGTTTTTGTAATATTTACAAGAGAGAAGATACCAAATTTTTGTTTTGTTTTGTTTTGGGGGGGTTTCTTTTTCAGCCTTTATCTTTTCCCTTCTCTTAAGACTTCATGAAGAAAGAAGCCATACCAGTAAAGGAGACGCTTATCATGCTTTAAGTTGAAAGTACCATATTAAAGGCATCTGTTGGTATAATTAAAACTGATCTCCTTCTACAAGTAAATATCCCCTTTGAATTACTTCTAAATCCCCTCTCATGAATAGCAAGCCTCACTTAGGTTATTTTTTCCTTGAATTGTGGAGGAAACTGCAGTAAAATGCTAGCTTGGGGTTACAATGCCTATTGCAACTTGTTACGGTGGAAGTCTACCAGAGGGCTTTCGGCAAGTGCTCTCCCGATAGAGCTGGGCTGCAGCTTATGAGACTGGCTGCCTCTCACTTTTACAATGAAATAGCAGGGTCAAAGAGCAATGTGCTATGTGAACAAACACAGCATGTTTACTGGTCTCATAATAGATCGTGCCACAATCAAAAACCATACAAATATTTATCCTTTAATTTGCGACCAATTTTTAAAGTGTTATAATACTTTCTATTCCCTGAGGATTTGTAGCATGTTGTAAAGCAGTGAGAAAACACACACATGTGCACACATATGTGGGGGGAGAGGGAAGGAGGGAAAGAGGAAGGGAGAGGGAGCGGGGAGAGAAGAGGGGGAGAGAGGGAGAGAGAGAGAGAGAACAGGATTAAGTGGCTAAACCCCAGCAGAACCTACCTGAAATACATCAGCTTGACTCTACGTGGCTTATGCTAAAGAAGTATTTAGCAAAAGCTTTAAAACTTTTAAGAATTGAGGCAGGGGAAGAAAGATTAGACATAATTTTTTTTTCCCCAGAGCAAATTAAGCTGACTGGCAAGAAATTAAAACCTTTGTAATACAGATTTCCTTAATACTTATAGAAAGCTTTCCTGACTATTATCCTATTTGCTGTTAGAGAAACAGATATGCCAAAGTTTTATTCATTAAAAACAAAATTGCATTTATTTAAAAATGTTTACATGCACTTTTCACAGCAAATATTTGCTGGAGTATTGTTCTATCTTTTTACAACTTTTGAAAAATATATTTCTATATACCAGTTGAAACATAAAATCTTACATTTTCAAATTATTTTAAAGACTGCTGTGGTGCACATCTGTCATTTGGGGCCACCAGCATGTGTCCCTATGGCACTCTGCCCTGGTTGTCGAGGGGTCACTGGAGGCTTCTCCTGCAGGAACCTCTCTTCCACCCTAGCACAACTCAGGCAAATGACTTAAGTTCTCTCCTGAAACTTGGATGCTGAATGAAGCAATGGAAACACGAAGGAAATGGTTGGGCTCTTCAGTTGATGCGAGGGCTTTCAGGAGCCTGTCTAATGTTGTGCTGTCAGACAGAACTTCCTGTGATGGTGGAAATGGCCTGCGTCTGGGCTGTCCAATATGGCAGTTGCTAGCCACATGAGGCTACTTGAAAAGTGACTAGTGTGGCTGAAGTTTTAGTTTTAGTTCGTTTTAATCAATTTAAATTTAAATAGTGCCGGGCCGGCTCAGTGGCTCAGTTGGTTAAGAGNGAGCAACAGCGGTTCGAGTCAGCCCGAGCTGAGCAGCCGTGAGCTGCCAACAGGTGGCGGGATGGCTCAGCTAAAAAAAAAAAAAAAAAAATTTAAATAGTTCCTGTGGTCAGCAGATATGGTACTGGACGGTCTAAGTCTAGTGTTTCCTGCCCCTGTAGCCTCCCATAGCCCTCTTTTGTTCACAATCTTTATTTCTGTTGCAAAACCAAAGCAACTCTGATAAGATCTACAGCTCGTTTCAGCACATACAGTGTTTCAGTCAGTGATGCAGCTGACTGAGGTATATGGTCTGCAAGACTCCCAACGGCTCGCCCTCTGACAGGAAGATGCTGCTTAGCGCAAAGCAGGAAAAGAGTCTGCACATGCACACACGCTTAGTGACAGACATGTGTTCTACAGTCTAGGTAACCCCTGTCATGCCACAACCAGGAGAAGGGAGACATCCAGAAACCAAAGGATTCATCTGTTCTTACAATACAGCTGCACCATATGCAACAAAAGTGCGTATCTGCAAACCGGACCAAAACAGATCTTTCTCAGATTCTTCAATCTAATCCTATCTCAGGCTGGTTTGAATAAATACAGTAATTGCCCAGAGAAAACAAAACTAATAGAAAGAAGGGATCCAATAGACGCTTCTGTGTTTTGATCTCCAGCTAGTGGCGCACGTTTACAAGTTACTATTGCTGCCTTTTGAGATTACTTATACACATATATAATTGTAGTAGTGAATGAATATGAATTTGTATACACACATGTATATTCATGACAGCTTTAAAGAAAATTCTTGATTAATTTTGTTTAATACAGTGGTATTTACAATGTTTCATATTCACCTCCCTGGATAAATCATATAAATACTGAAACAAGTTAGCAAATTTCACGTCTTGGTTTCTATAAATATCAAAAGATTTCACCCCTTTATGAGTTGCATTTACCATTTTATACTTTAAAAAAAAATCTCTTAAACATTGAAAACAACTATGCAATAATATCCCCTAACCCCTATGGTGAATATGATAATGCATAAACCATGTAGTTGTGTTTTAGGAAGAAACTGTTTAATCATCTCTAATGATTAAATAACAAGGACTATATTAGTTATTTCATGTGTGTTGCCAAGTCACCCCAAAACTCAGTCACTTAAAACAACAGTTATTCTTTCAGTTTCTGCGGGTCCAGAATTCAGGAATAGCATCTAGGCCTTCCAGCCCCCACTCCCTCATGAAGCTGGAGTCCTCTGCTTCCAGCTCACTACTCAGCTGTTGGCAAATCCCCTTGGCCCCTCCCTACGTAAGCTACTCCATAGGGCTGCCTCTTGACATGGCAGGTGGCACCTCCAAGGTAAGCAATTCAAGAGAGAGAATGCACAATACGGAGGGCTCAGTCTTCTCATAAACCACCGGAGAAGTGATTTCCCATCACTCCGCCTATTCTGTTAGACAGTAGTGAGTCAGCATGACCAGCCTCCATGAGGGGAAGGATCACACACGGGTGTGAAGATTCAGAGGCTGCCTACTACAAGAACTGAGGTTGATTAGCAACACACACCGTAAAGGTCACCTTTTCTTCTGCCCATCTGTCCTCTACCAAATAGCAGCTTTTTCCCAGACCACAATGAGAGTATTTTCCAAACCTACAAAATCATCTTTCATTCTTTCAAAATCAAGGAGGAGATGAACGGAACATGTTAACCATTTATTTAAAAATAATACAGGGTAAATATAGGGAGGGTGTGATATAAAAGATGTTCTTTCTGGAAAGCTCATCCCATGAAGAACAGTCTTTGCCAACTACAATCAGAAGTAGAGACAGTGACACCAACACATCAACAGTGTTTCTACCCTTTCTAAAATGTACTGATTTAACTCATCAACAAAAAGAGTGGACACACCAACTGTACTTCATAAAAATTGGACCTTGATGTTTTCATTAAATGAAGGGTCTAATAAAGGGCTTAATATATAAGTGGAAAATACTCAATATCCAGATGTTTTCTGTCTGAATAACACAAAACATCTGGATAAGTAAAAACACAGTAAAAATTTATTGTTAAAAACCAATATGTATGAATATTTGATATTTCCTAAGAATGACTAAACAATGGAATGGACATAAAGATGTGAATACTTTTTATTTTCATTACTAAAAGTAGGTCACATGATAAAAATTTGAAAATTCCGGCACAGCAGCATGATAATTAATAAGTTACCACCATTTATTGAGAACTTATTATGTGCTATATAACAGATTTCTTATAATTTTTGCAGGTATCCTATGAGGACACTACTATTCTACTGTTATTGTTCTTATTTGAAAAATCAGAAAATTGAAGGGCTAGAAAGTTAAAATAAGCAAACCATGCCCACTAGTAAACCAGTGGGTGAATTAGGTATGTCTGATTCTATAGCCAACCTGCTTTTCCTAATGGCAAGCTACCTCCCCACAGAAGAGGCCAGATGCATGGCTCCTTGAACAGTTATTCCATGATAGGGGAAAGTCTTGGCTGGAGTTAGCTAGCTAAGAATATAATTGAAAAACTAGAACAAAGGAAAAATGAATTATTACCCACAGTGTTCACAGTGTTCGGTATCAGAGATAAAATCACAACAAAGCTAAAGAACAGCCATCACTGAGAACCACCTGAAGACTAGCTGAACAAAATTGCTATAACTAACAATATAACCATGTTGAGACTAGTATGAAGGCGGAGATGTGAAACAGGCTACTCCCACACCCATGTGTAACAGTTAAGAATCTAGATGGATATCTCAGCTGCAGAGGTACCCCCTGAGTAGTGAGGAGGCCCAGACCCACACCGAGAGGTACCCCCTGAGTAGTGAGGGGGCTCAGACCCACACCAGGCTCCCCAACCTGAAGGACAATTTCCAGGAAGAGGATCCCCCACAACATCTGAATGTGAAAATCAGCAGGGACTCATTCTGGGTGGAATGGAGGGCTGCTGTAGACCCAGGCATCCATTAAAAGGGCTCACACACAAACTCACTCACACTTGCCCTAAACTCGGGTGAAGGGACAGCAGCTTGAAAGGCACCAAGGACATACAGGGAGGCACTGAATTGTCTGGCTGCAGGGCAAGGGCTGGAGAACATGGTCTCTCGGGAACTGAAGTACTGGCAGGCACCAGTGTTCCTTTGGAGCCCTCCCACCACACAGCCAGGAGTCACAGGCAGACGCCAAATCTGAGTCTCCATTAACCTGGCTAACACTGCTCATCCCAACCAGGTGATTCCTGAGACACTGCCCTATTGAACACATGTGCCCAGCCAGAAACTCTTTAAGTGACTGTTCCATAAAAGAAGGTAGACTGAGCCCCTGCTGCAGACTTTCCTGAAATGTCTCAAAGGTCCACAAACCCAAAACAAGCAGTGTCTGGCCTTGCCATAGCCCATACCACTTGCTAGGCAATGTCAGACCCTGCACTAGTGGCAGCTGGCCTCAGTTAGCAGCTTAGCTTCTACAAGCCAGGCATAGGCAGCAACCACCTTCAGATCACTTTGTAGCTCCTATCAGACGACCTCGGGCCAGGCACAGGCAGTGGCTGATTTTGGCCTACACTGGAGCCAATCCCAAGAGGCCCCAGAAAAAACATATCTGGTGGCCTGCTTCAGACAACACCAGAGTACCATCCTACCAGCTCCACAAACAATACACCTGAAGAGTGGAACCCAGCAGGCATCAGAGCCGAGCCCACTAAAGCAAATCCCACACTACAGGGTCAGCTCCTGCATAACAGTTCTTCTGCTGTAGTCATGGCCATTCCTCAGAGCCAGTTTGCCTGAGGGTCAATTCCTACCACTGACAACGCAACAGCATATAAGTCTCAACAACAACCGGAGGGCACACACAACCCATACAAGGGACATCCCTGGGGCACCCGGCTCAGGTGACTAGGGAGACTGTGTCACTGCACATCACAGGACACCTACTATGTAAGGTCACCCTGACAAAACTGGAAGATGTAGCAGATCTACTTAACATATAGAGGCAAACACGGGGAGGCATCCAAAATGAGGAGGCAAGGAAACAAGATCCAAACAACAGAACAAAATTTCAGAAAAAGAACTAGGTAAAATGGAAGCAAGCAATCTATCACATACAGAGATCAAAACACTGGTTATAAGGCTACTCAGTGAACTTAGAGGTAGATGAACTCAGTGACAACTTACACAAAGAGAAACCACAGAAGAACCAGTCAGAAATGAAGAATACAATAACTGAAATGAAGAATACATTAGATGGAATAAATAGCAGACTAGATGAAGCAGAGGATCAAATCAGCAATTTGAAAGAAAAGGTAGCAGAAAACAACGAATCGGAAGAGCAAAACAAATAAAGAATTAATAAAACTAAGGATATTTTAAAGGATCTTTTGGACAACATCAGGGATAACAACATTTGTATCACAGGGGTACCAGAAGGAGAAGAGAGAGAGCAAGGCATTAAAAACCTATATGAGGGACGGCCGGTTAGCTCAGGTGGTTAGAGCGCAGGCTTATAACACCAAGGTTGCCAGTTTGATTCCCACATGGGCCAAGGAGCTGCATCCTCCACAAGTAGATTGAAGACAACTACTTGACTTGGAGCTGATGGGTCCTGGAAAAACACACTGTTCCCCAATAAAAAAAAAAAAAAAAAAAAAAAAAATAGACACACACACACACACACACACACACACATTTTAAAGAAAAAAAAGCTTATTGACAAAAGGAAACACATAATAAAAGCAGTGAATCAACCAAATATAATATTAGTATAAAGGTTAAAAGGCAAAACTAGTAAGATCATGTGTAACAGTAACAACAGTAAATTAAGGGATACACAGAAACACACACAAAAGAAAAAATAAAGACAAAAACATAAACCTATAAGGGATGAGTAAAAATTGTGATTTTAGAACGAGTTCCAACTTAAGCAACCATAAACTTAAAATAGACTGCTATAAACATAGCTTGGTATATATGAAGCACATGGTAACCACAACCACAAATCCACAAGCGATATACAAGAAATAAAGAGAAAGGAATCCAAACACAACACTACAAAAGGCATTAACATACAAAAGAGAGCAAAACAATAAAAAGGAACAGAGAAGAACCACAAAAACAATCAGAAAATAATGAATAAAAAAATGGCAATAACCACATACCTAAGAATAACTTCTTTATATGGCTAAATGCTCCAATAAAAAGACATAAAACACTGAATGGATAAGAAAATAAGACCCATACATATGCTGCCTACAAGAGACCCACTTCAGACCAAAAGAAACACACAGACTGAAAGTACCAATGGAAAAAGATATTTCATACAAATAGAAAAGAAAAAAAGCTAGAGTAGCAATACATATGTCATACAAAATAGACTTTAAAAAGGCTATAACAAGAAACAAAGAAGAACATTACACAATAATAAAGAGATTGATCTAACAAGAAGATATAAACCTTGAAAACATTTATGCACCCAGTGGAAGAGCACCTAAACATATAAAGCAAGTATTGACTGACATAAAGGGAGAGATCAACAGTATTACAGTCATAGCAGGGAAAATTAACACAACATTGACATCAATGGGTAGATTATCCAGATAGAAAAGCAACAAGAAAGCAATGTCCTTACATGACATTTTAGATCAGATAGATTTAATTAAAAATTTTAAAGCATTTCACCCAAAATCAGCAGAATATACATTCTTTTCAAGCACAAATGGAACATTTTCCAGGATAGACAATATGTTAGGCCACAACACAAGTATCAAAAAATTTAAGAAGACTGAAATCATACCAAGCACCCTCTCTGACCACAATGGTATGAAACTAAAAATCAATTAGAAGAAAACTAAAAAACACACAAACACATGGAGGCTAAATAACATGCTACTAAATAGCGAGTGGGTCAACAATGAGATCAAGGAAGAAATAAAAAAATACCTTGAGCCAAACGAAAATGAAAACACAACAGCCCAAAATCTATGGGACACAGAGAAAGCAGCCTTAAGGGGGAAATTCACATCAATATAGGCCTACTTCAAGAAACAAGAGAAATTTCAAATAAACAATCTAAACTTACACCTAAAAGAACTAGAAATAAAACAACAAACAAAGCCCAAGTAGAAGAAAGGAAATAATAAAGAACAGAACAGAAATAAACGAAGTAGAGTCTAAATAAACAATGCAAAAGATCAATGAAACCAAGAGCTGGTTCTTTGAAAAGATAAACAAAATTGATAAACCTTTAACCAGACTCATCAAGAAAAGGGAAAGGACCAAAATATTGGGTTGTCGGAAAAGTCATGATGTATTTTTCTATGTTTTTGGTGCAAAAATACGTCATGACTTTTCTGACAACCCAATAAATAAAATCAGAAATGAAATAGAAGAAGTAACAAAGGATTATAATACTATGAACAATTACATGCCAACAAATTGGACAACCTAAAAGAAATGCATGAATTCCTAGAAATATACAATCTTGTAAAACTAAATCAAGAAGATACAGAAAATATGAACAGATAAATAACTACTAACAAAATCGAATCAGTAATCAAAAAACAGATCTCCTGGACCACATGGCTTCACAGGTGAATTTTAAAGAAGAATTAACATTCACAGAAGAATTAACACCTATCTTTCTCAAACTATTTCAAAAAACTGAGGAGGAGGGAAGGCTCCCAAGCTTACTTTACAAGGTCTGCATTACTCTGATACCAAAACTAGACAAAGACATTACCGAAACAGAATAAAATTACAGGCCAATATCCTTGATGAATACATATGTAAAAATCTTCAACAAAATATTAGCAAACCAAATTCAGCAAAACATTAAACAGTTGGGCCGGCCGAGTGGTGCCTTGGTTAGGAGTTTGGCTTGGGACGCCAGCTCTGAGCAGTATGGTCCCAGTTCAGATCCCACATGAGGGCTAGTGATGCTGCGCCCTCTACAGCTAAGATGGTGAACAACAGCTAGATCTGGAGCTGGGCTGCCGTGAGTCACCAGTGATGGCGTAGGCTGCAGTGGGACTGGCTGTCAGTGGGCGTGAGCTGCCGTGAGCCACAGTGAGTGGCCGTCCAATGGCCGTTGAGCGACCGCCCCCCCCCATACCCCTCCACACCCCCGGGAAGAGCACAATGATAATACCAACATGGGCCAGTGAAGCAATGTCCTCCACAACTACACTGAAGAACAAAAGGGCAGCAACTTGTCTGTTCCCCTTCTCCGATTCCCCAACGCTGTTCCCCTCCCTCAATAAAATCTTTTTAAAAAAAGTTAAAAAGTCATAAACCATGATCAAGTGAGATTTATTCCCAGACTGAATGGCTGATTCAATATCTTCAAACCAATTAACATGATACATCACATACACAAAATGAAAGATAAAAAGCACATGATCATACCAAGATGCAGAAAAAGCATTTGACAAAATCCAGCATCCATTTACGATAAAAACTCTCAGCTAAGTGGGGATAGAGAGAACATACCTCAACATAATAAAAGCTATATATGACAAACCCAGAGCTAACATCATACTCAACTGGGAAAAGCTAAAAGTGTTTTCCTTAATTTCATGAACAAGACAAGGATTGTCCACTTTCACCACTTTTATTCGACATAGAATTGGAAGTCCTAGCCACAGCAATCAGTCAAGACAAAGACATAAAAGGTGTCCACATTGGAAAGGATGAAGTAAATCTGTCATTATTTGTAGATGACATGATACTATATATAGAGAAACCTAAAGATTGCACCAAAAAACTATTAGAACTGATAAATGAATTCAGTAAAGTAGCAGGATACAAAATTAATACTCAGAAATTGGGTGCAATTCTACACACCAATAACAAACTATCAAAAAGAGAAATTTAGAAAACAACCCCATTCATAAATGCATCAAAAAGAATTTAAAAACCTGGAAGAAATTTAACCAAGGAGGTACAAGACCTGTACTCGGAAAACTGGAAGACACTGAATAAAGAAATTAAAGAAGATACAAATAAATGGAAACATATACCATGCTCATGGATAGGAAGAATCAACATCGTTAAAATGTCATACCCAAAGGAATCTACAGATTCAGTGTAATCCCTGTCAAAATACCAATGGCGTTTTTCACAGAACTAGAATAATCCTAAAATTTATATGGAACCAAAAAAGACCCCGAATATCCAAAGCAATCTTAAGAACAACAATGTTGGAGGTATCATGCTACCTGATATCAAATTATACCAAACTACAAGGCCACAGTAATCAAAAAAGCATGGAACTGTCATGAACACGGACACATAGATCAATAGGACAGAAGAGAGGGCCCAGAAATAAGCCCATGCCTATATGGTAAATAAATCTATGACACAGGAGGCAAGAATATACAATGGGGTGAAGATAATCTATTCAAAAACGGTGCTGGGAAAACTGAACAGATACATGTAAAAAAAAATGAAAGTAGATCACTTTCTTACACCATATGCAACAATAGGTCAAAATGGGTTAAAGTCACAAATGTAAGACCCAAAACTATAAAACTCCTAGAAGAAAACATAGGCAGTTAAACTCTTTGAAATCACTCCTGGTAAAAAAAAAATTTTTTTTTTTGGATGTGTCCTTGGGCAAAGGAAACAAAACAAAAGTAAACAAATGGAAATATATCAAACTAAAAAGTTTTTGCACAGCAAATGAAACCATCAATAAAAGGAAAAGATAACCTACTGAATGAGAGAAGATAGTCACCAATGACACATCCGATAAGGGGTTAATATCCAAAATTAAAAAAACTCATACAACTCAAAACCAACAAATCAACAATCCAATTAAAAAATGGGCAGGGACATGAAGAAATGTTTCTCCAAAGAAGACATACAGATGGCAAACAGGCATATGAAAATATGCTGAACGTCACTAATCATCAGAGAAATATAAATTAAAACCACAGTGAGATACCACCTCACACCTGTCGGAATGGCTATCATCAATAAATAAACAACAAGTGTTGGCAAGGGAGTGGAGAAAAGGGAGCCTCATGCACTACTGCAAATGTGTGAAACTGCAAATTAATGCAGTCACTGTAGAAAACAGTATGGAGGTTTCTCAAAAAATTAAAATAGAACTGCCTTATGACCCAGCAATTCCACTTTTGGGTATTTACTCAAAACACTAATTTGAAAAAATATGTGCATCCCTATGTTCACTGCAGCATTGTTTACAGTAGTCAAGATAATGGAAGCAACCTACGTGTTTATCTATAGCCGAATGGATAAAAAAGAAGTGACACACACACACACACACACTGGAATATTACTCAGCCATAAAAAAAGGAATGAAATTTTACCATTTGTTACAATACAAATGGACCAAGAGGGAATTATGCTAAGTGAAATAAGTCAGGGAAAAACAAATACCATTACTATTTAATTTACATGTTGACTGTAAAAAAACCCAAAATAAATGAACAAACAAAACAGGAACAGACTCACAGATACAGAGAACAAACTGATGGTTGCCAGATGGGAAGGGGCTGAGTGAAAAAGATGATGGGATTAAGAAGTACAAGTGAGCAGTTATAAAATAGTCACGGAATATAAAGTATAGCTTAGAGAATAATAATAGTCAATAATATTGAAATAATTATGTGTGGTGCCCGGTGGGTACTAGAGTAATCGGGGAGATCACCTCATAAGTTATATCAATGTCTAACCATTATGCTGTATACTTGAAACTAATAGAATATTGAATGTCAATTATAACTGAAAAATTTAAAACAAAATTTTTTACAACAAAAATAAAGCAATGCAAAGTCCCCAAGATGGAAAGCATGCACACTTCTGCCATCCTTCCGTTTTGGCTGCAGACCTTCCTCCCTGTCCCTCCTTGTTCTCTAATACTGGCCCACCTCTACCTTATCCTGTGGTTTTACTGGACTCAGGCTTGTGCCGTAGGAAAAGACCAGAGGCATAAAATATGTGGAGATGACCACAAGGCATAGAACGTAAGGAAAGGGTGCCTGGGCAGTGTGGCCAGGTCTCCACCCTGACACTCTCTGAGGTCTGCTTTGTATAATTTTAAAAAACAAACAAACTTTGAACAGAAAACAAACAGTAAAATAAGCAAAATAAAACAAGTATGATATTTCACATGGCTGAAACTATAAAGATTAACTATTGGGTTGTCAGAAAAGTCATGACACATTTTTGCAATGAAAAACATAGAAAAAATTCGTCATGACTTTTCTGACAACCCAATAGTTACCATTACTCATTATTGGGAGAACCTCCAAACATTTTGTGAAATGACCATCCAGTATACCCCCTTATCTGTGGGGATATGTTCAAAGTCCCCTAGTGGATGCCTGAAACTGTGGATAGTACCGAACTCTATATATAAACTATGTTTTTTCATATCCATGCATACCAATGATAAAGTTTAATTTATAAATTTGGCACATTAAGAGATTAATAATAACTAATAAAATAAAACTATAACAATATACTGCAATAAAAGTTAAGTGAATGTGGCATTAAGAAGTAAAATAATGGTGACTTGAACACAAGCACTGTGATACTGCGACAGTGGGTCTGAGAACCAAACTGGCTACTGAGTGACTAATGGGCAGATAGTCTATATGGCGTGGAGACGCTGGACAAAGGAATGATTCCCGTCCTGAGTGGGTCAGGGTGGGATGGCGGGAGATTTCATCATGCTATTCAGTATGGTGCACAATTTAAAACTTATGAATTATTTATTTCTGGAATTTCCCATTTAACATTTTCAGACCATGGTTGACTATGGATAACTGAAATGGCAAAAAGCAAAACTGTGCATCAGGAGTGACTAATGGATAAGAAATTTTGTTATTTAGGGAACTAGTCAACAACTATTTCCTATCAAGAAAGTGGGATGAAACATTTTTCAGAGCATATCCAAGTAAGATGAAGGAAATCTAACCTACTGGAAACAAATTATGTTTATAAAGTACATCCAACAGTCAGTCAGTTTTTCATAATTCTAAGCATGTCACAAGAAAAATACAAAACTTGTCAAAAACAATCTTTCCACACCCAAAACAAAATAAAATACATACTGTAAAACAACTAAAATCTCATCCTAAACCAGCAAAATATACTATCTACAACGAATTATAACACACATATATTATGCCACACCTATTACTTTTTCATGTTCAGATGGCTAATTTATAAAAACAATCTGATATTTACCTTTAAAATATCCACATTATAGTACTAACAGAGTTATCAATTAAAATAACAAAACAGTCATAATAAAATCAAATTGGAGAAAAACCCCAAATACTGGCCACCTGTAGACTTTCTAGTTAGTCCTTTTGCTCTTAGCTACTCAACTTGCTCATAAATTAATGGACACTTCAGCTACAGGTTGAATAAACATGTTTTTTATAAATTTGTTAGGAGTTTCATATTTAAAATTATGTTAAGGCACAGATGGACATAAGATACGACGAGTATATGTGAAATTAACCTGTCTAAAGGCTGACACTCTTTTCCTTCTCAACCACTTCTCACGACTAACCTCTCACACACACTGTTGAGTGTGTGGGCAAATGACCAGGATAAGACAGGCTGCCCTCTCCTCCTCCCCCCAGTGTCCTGGCTGATCACACACCACACACAGGAAACTCCAGTCACTCCCTGTCCTCAACCCACTCCAGACAAGCCAGGTCTTCACTACTGCTAAGGTAGCAAGACCGACCACTGTTCTCGTACCTTCACTATGCAAATCATGGCTACGTCAGCAACGGACATGTTCCTCTGAAAAATTAACTTTGAGATGCAAATTTTAAAATTAAGCCATATTGTCAGTATTTTAAATGGAAAATATGTAAACACTGAAAACAAAACATACATTGATTATAAATTTAACGTGCATATTTCAGATTTTTCTAGGGTAGATATTTGGCTAGCTCACAGCTAATGCCTAGACTCTCTCTTTAAAAAGCAACAAAACTTAGTTGAAAACCCAATGGGGGAGGGAACAAGAAGTGGGGACAAAGGCAGCAAAGAGAAGGAAGTGGCACAATTTTATGGCATATGCACTGAAAAGCAGAGGCCAGGGAATACACGGGGCAGGTTTCAGTTCTGGCCAGCAGGATGAAACCCTGAACCACATCTCACTCCCAGGAGCCTTATGGGGCAAAAACGGTGAATGGGCAAAACCTGGTTTCAATCCTACTGTAACCCCCTTCCCATGTGAAGAAAAGGGGTGTGAAGGCAGCCCCAGGAAAGTTTTAAAAATTGAAACACTTTGAGAGACAGGGACCCTCTTTTCACCGGGCTATCCCAATGGGGAGACGGCCATTTTGGTTTTTATCTGGTAAAAAGATCAAGAAAGAAGGCAGAAATTATTATGATCATCTAACCACCCTGAACAATTCGCAAGGATTTAGTAAAAAGCAAGGCAGAAGTGAAAATAAGGAAACCAAAACCACTGACACCTGAGACCAGGAAAACTGAGTAGAAAAAGTGCTTCAATGAGAGCTCTACTTACTTGGAGCTGACAGCTGCTTAGAGCAGCCAACTCGAATGCCGGCTGCCTTTCAGGTGCTACCTCGGTTACTTCTTCCAAATGCATCATTACCCTCCAAACAGATGGGAAACCGGGGCTGTAAGGCACAGAGTCAGGATGCAAACCTGGACGGCTGCTCCATCGCAGTCCTCCCACTCTGTGATCAAGGGAGACGCCGCTGGTCCCAAGGCCTATCTCCAGCACACCATGATGCACAAGCGTTGATTTCACCCCCCCTTTTCATTTGAAGCTGGCAATGAGTGCACACAGGCGCTGGGGGTGGGCGTGGGGACAGGGGCAGAGCCCGTGAACACCAGGGACCTACTGTCCCTCCCATTCCTTCAGCACCCCCATACTTGACTTCCCTTCCGTCCAACTTCCCACTGCCGCAACACTGCAGCCACATTCCTGCCAGGATACTTAATCTTACATCTTCTTAATCTTGCCATTCCCTTAATCTTTCATTGCACCCAACTGGCAACTCTCATTTGTGCAATAAACCACCCTTTTACCTTCTCTGATTCTACATCTGGATAGCACAACACTGCTGTAGGAGATCACAAAATCTATGGAATGGTACTACTCAGAGTTCAGTCCCCAGTGCCAGGGAACACCACTGGTCAAGGGAAACCCTGGTGGACAGCTAACTCTCTCACTCCCTACACAGGTGCACCACACGGCCTCGCTCCCTCACCCTCTCAGCACATGAGTGTGTGTCATCCCTTCTCTGCCTGTCTCTCTCTCTCTCTCAACCCACCCCCACTTTCCCCTCCCTCTCGGTCCTTCTGTCTAGCTCTCACACGTGCACCCATGCAATACCCCGTTCCCGGCTTCCCCATCTCCACTGGCCCAGCTGCTCCTGACCCTTTCCTCATCCCCGGACACCAATGGTCTCAGAAGGAGGAAGCCCAATCTCCAATTTTAAACGAATGCCTCTATCTCCTTCAGGATCAGAGAACTTGAGTCACCATATTGTTATTATTCTCTATATTACTGACCCTTCCTGCTTACTGGCTTTTTGTTTTTTTGGTTTTTGGGTTTTTTTTACAGTAAGCACACTCCCTTCATTTCCACAGACAAAGGATTCACTAAACACAGTTCTTCAGTTAGAATAAACCCGGCAAACACTTCAAATATAATGGTACGAATTGGCATTTCTAGAATGATTTCTGCTTGTCTACCTGGCAACCATATCACATTTCCATTTCAGAGAGCTGATTTTATAAGTACATTTATGTGTTTTATTATTTTGATTTTAGTAAAGGATTTGTCATAACAAGACACATGAGATATTTCAGGTTGAAAAAAGTCTTTTTAGGGGAAGTGAAATATTGGCTATAAAATAGCTAGGGT
Source organism: Hipposideros armiger (assembly GCF_001890085.2). Classification (NCBI taxonomy): domain Eukaryota; kingdom Metazoa; phylum Chordata; class Mammalia; order Chiroptera; family Hipposideridae; genus Hipposideros; species Hipposideros armiger. Next base: position 960,185 of record NW_017731882.1, on the reverse strand, counting down.
TTTTTTGTTTGTTTAACCATACATTTCTCAAATAATTCTTTTTTTTTTTAAGATTTTTATTGGGGAATTGTGGGAAGGGGAATAGACAAGTTGCTGTCCTTTTATTCTTCAGTCTAGTTGTGGAGGACGTTGCTTCACTGGTCAAGTTGGCACCATCACTGCGCTCTTCCTGGGCAAGGCAGATCAGTCACTGGCTTCTGGACGGCTGCTCACGGCAGCTGCTGGCCACTCACGCTGGCTGCTGGCTACACACGGTAGCCCATGGCAACCCACTGCAGCAGGGGCTGCAGCCTACGCCATCGCCGGCGACTCACGGCAGCCCAGCTCCAGGTTGAGCTATTGTTCAGCATCTTAGCTGTAGAGGACAGTGTCACTGGCCCTCATATGTGGGATCCGAACTGGGGCCCTCTGGTGTCCCAAGCCAGCTCTTAACCAACGCGCCACTCGGCCGGCCCTCAAATAATTCTGAAAAGCTTGCCCTCAAAAAAAAAAAAATACAAGAGTCAATTTTGGATTAAAACCAAGAAGGGTATAAAATAGATTTTTGATATCTGCGGACACTCAGAACGTGCCGGAGAGAGCTGGTGCAAGGATGAAGGACCTGGGTAGAGGCTGTGTCCCCTAGTCATCCAGGGGGCCCATCCTGGCCCAGCCAGCTACCAGGCATGTGAGCGGGCCCAGCAGGACCAGACTTGCCAGAGGGACTCAGTCTAGGTCACTCATGCATAGGCATGGGTGCTAAATAAAGAGTTATTGTTTTGAGCCACTGAATTTCGGAGTGGATTGTTACACAGCATTATTGTGGCGACAGCTGGAACACAGACAAAGTCTCTGCTGGGGAACAATCACTAGAAATAAAAAGAGGCACGTCTGTATTTAATTTTTCCTGAACCATGTTCTGAGAATACAGAGAATAAATCCACAGTAAACAGAGGAGGTGTGGATGCACCCTATAGGAAGCCAATGGAGGAGACAGGTGACATGCTGGCATGGACAAAGACAGAGACTCAATGCGCCCCACAGCCAGTCGGCTCTGTGCCTGAAGTCTCCCTGGGACGCAGCCATGAGCACTCAGGAGAGACCACACAGCCCACAACGCCTGACCATTTGCCAGCTGGACCTTCACAGAAGTTCCCCCACCCCATACAGATGATTGAAGAAATACAAGTACCAACTCTGATCTGAAGAGCCCTGCACTCCATCTACTACTTTCACATACATATGCAACATGTATGAAAACCAGCTGCATGCTGGGTCACAGAGAAGTCTCAGCAATCCATACTATGTAGTCTATGTTCCTTGTCTACAGAGTAATAAAGGTCAGGTAGCAAACAAAAATAGTCTCCAAAGCCATTGTGTTTTAAAGTTAAAAACATACATATATATACAATGATAGGTAAAGATGTTAAATAAGAAAGATAAAACTTCTAAAACTGACTAACAAATTAAATAGCCTAACGGGATGACTACAGTTTTGAGGTAGGGACTAGGATATTTGGATCAGACATTTCTCCCACTGAAAACAAACGAATAAAAATGTTAGGTTTCAGGATTTGAAATAAAAACATAGACATCAAGTTAAAAGTACTAGAGATCCAAAAGAACAAGAAGGAATGCCCAGGCCATTTTAGGGGTGAACACCAGGAATCACAGAAGTAGTGAGAATATGGGAGCCCCCAAATCATGTATGTTCTGGGGTAACTTACAGACACTATAACTCAGACTTCTGTTCCAAGGTCCCAGGGCCACAGGGGTGGAGAGAGAACAGAAATCAGAGCTGAGCCTGATTAAGGCACAGGGGCCAGAGGAGAACCACCCATGGTGCAGGCAGAACTTTCAGGGGCTCTGTTCTAAGGAGACGGTCAACCAGACCTCCATCCTCATAAGCACAAAGAACTGTGAAAAAGCTAGCTTTGGTGCTGAACTGAGCAAGAGGGAAGGGAGAAAGAAAGGACGAGAGAACAACTCCCTGAGACATTACGGCCACAGAACAACTACTGAGTGTCACAGAATCCGGGCACTTGTGGGCCCTGAAGAACTGAATGTGACCTGAGGGATCCAACTGGCACTGCCCTGGGGCAGATGGCAGAACAGATGAACCTCTCTGGGGGAGGGTCAGAGTGCCCATTCACAGGGAATGACCAGTAAGCAGTCAAAGATATTCAGACACAAAAAGGAAAAAAGACAAGAACAAGAACCAACAGAAACAAAAAAGGGAATAAAAAGACCCATACAGACTTCACAAACTGAATGATCACATACAGATTTTAAAACAACTATATTTGCCATATGTAAATAAATGACAAACTTGAATATATTCACAGGGAACCAGAAAAAGTGATATTGCATATTTTAAAATGAACCAAACAGAATTTCTATTATAGAAAGGGAAAACACAGTAACTAAAATGAAAAACTTGACAGATATATTCAGCAGCAGACTAAAGACAACAAAATAAAACATAAGTAAACTGGAAAATAGATCTGAAGAATTATCCAAAGGGCAGCACACAGAGAAGAAAACACAGTGATCAGGTCTACCATAAATCTGATCAGAGCCTGAGAAGAAAGGAAAGGAGGAACAGGCAAAGACAGTATTTCACGAGATACTGACTGGATATTTCCCAAATACTGAAGGACACCAACTCACATACAAAGAGTGCCAGTGAATTAGAAGCAAGATAAATAAAATGAAATCTGCATCGTAATAAAAAAAAAATGGAAACTTCAGGAAGCCAGAGATGAAGAAAAAAAAATTAAGCGATCAAAAAAAACGTACAGGTTCTCTTCAAAGAAACAAAAGCTAAACCAGAGCCAACTTCTCTGGCATAGAGGCCAGAAGAGAGTGGGATGTCTTCACAGGGCTGCCAACCTACGAGTTTATACCCAATTAATATATTCTTCAAGATGAAGGCAAAGCATGAAAACAAAAAACAAAACAAAAAAAACCTGCATATATTTCTCACAACATGTATCTGGTTTAATTCCAAGTAGAATGAGATCTAAAAATAAGAAAAGCCATCCAAGGTCTAAAAAACTGGGATGAATTTTTAATAACCTGAGTCTATGTCTCAAAATCTATAGGTACTAAAACAAAATAATGCATTAAAAAAAACTTTATGAAAAAAAAACTTTATGAAGAAAAAATAAAAGAGGAAAATCCTAAGCAAATTAAAATACACATGGTAAGCAAAAAAATATATATGCACTTGGGAAAAAAAACCACAAATAATTTTTTTTAAGTTTTTTAAATTTTTCAATTATAGTTGATATTCAATATAAGTTTCAGGTTAGGCATTTATATAACTTACAAAAGTGATCCCCCCCGATTAGTCTAGTACCCACATGACACCATACATAGTTATTACCACATTATTGACTATATTCCCTGTGCTGTACTTTGCATCCTTGTGACTATTTTGTAACTGCCAATTTGTACTTAATATATAACAAAACCACTAAAAAGTGAGACTGATAGCTTAATTTGACTATAAGAGAAGAAGGCAAAAAGCTATGAAATGAGACAATTAAAAATTGAAACGTCCTGAAGGGCACCAGAATACCTACTCCAAATTATGACACTTTAGCATAAGGATTATTTTGAGCTGAAGGCAATTGAGGGACAGCAGACTTCAGAAAAACTCTAAAAATAAAGCATAAGTTTTCCTTTTGTAAAGGAAATGTACACGTGATAAAGGAAATTTCCATTTGTAAAGGTGTCTCACTCTCCAGTACCAGGAAGAGGACAACACTTAACAACTTTTATCAGTGGAGAAGGTACAGACTTAAATCTGCATTATGGCCCTTGCTAAATAACCAACCCATTTATCATACTTTTCCGGTTGCTTTCATAACCTACCCACCAACAGAAGCCTCAAAACCCTTTTCCTTTGTTTAGCCTAACATTGTACCTAAGCCCCCAAAGTCTAACCACCATATTAAGTTACTCATCACTGAGTTTCCCCCATGCGTAAGTGTGCTGTATGTGTTAATAGACTTGTTTTCTGGTGAATGTCTTTTTTTTTTTTTTTGTCAGTTTAATTTCCAAGGTCTAAGCCAGAGAGCCAAGGAGGGTAGAGGAAAAGTGTTTTTCCTCCGGTATAAGCCCTTAAACATATGAAAACTATCAACTTTGCTTATAAAGAGAAATGCAAGTTATCCAACCTCTAACAGCCCTTCTGCATATGAGAGACTGGCAGATACCCCACAGATGGATAATTCTATTAGTGAGGCTGCTGGGACGGAGCTCTTAACAACTCCTTTACCAGGGGGCTTAGCATTACCTGGGAATAGCCACCCTCAGTCCCGTAACTCACTGTTAGGATTCTACTCAAAGACAGACTAGTAAAATGTGAAATGACATGACATATGCATAAAGCTTTTCTTTGTGCCATTATCTGTAAACACAAAAGAATGAACACAAGCCAACTGTTTATCAATAGGAAACAGGCTGACTGGATTACAGCACATCTACACAATGGAGAAAATGTGAAGACTTCTATGGAGCTGTAAAATAAGTGTGTTACATATATGTAACTGCCATCATGTCTTACCATATGCTTAGCATATGGGTGTATGTGTAACTTAAAAACAAAAAATGCCAAACTGTTTTCTAAATTAGTTGTACTATTTTACATTGCTAAGTGCAGTGTTACAAGTCCCAGATGCTTCACATCCTTGACAGCACTTGGTATAGTCAGTCTTTTTAATTTTAGCCATTCTGACAGGTAAGTTACTAATTGAGTGATGTCCCATTATGGTTTTAATTTGCATTTCCTTCATGATGTTGAACATCTTTTCATCTGTGTATTTGCCATTCATTCACCTTTGGTGAAGTATCTTCTCAAATCTCTTGACTATTTTTTAAGTAAGGCGTTTTGTTTTCTTACTATGAATTTTGAGAGTTCTTTACATATTTTAGATATATATCCCTTATCAGGTACATGATTTGAACATATTTTCTCTCAGTCTGGGATTTGTCTTTCTATACTCTTAACAGTGTCTTTTGACAACAGGTATTCCTAATTTTGAACAAGTCAATATTTCCTTTTTTTTTTTATATGAGTTGTGCTTTTGGTGTCTTGTCTAAGAAATCTTAGATTTCTAATTCAATAACACAAAGACTTTTTTTGTGGTAGAAGTTTTATATTTTTGTGTTTCATATTTAGGTCTATGAACTTTGAGTACATTTTTATATGTGGTGAGAGAGATGGATTGAAGTTAATATGGACAACCAATGGTTGAAAAGACTATTCTTTTCCCCAATGAACTGCCTTTATACCAAGCTTTGTTTAAATGTGTATTATTTATTACTTTTTTCCTTAAGGGGCCTACTAAACTGTCTCAAAATAAAGTTCATACCTTCTTCCTAAAAATGTCTAAAAGCATTAGTAATGTAAGAAAAACTAGAAAAGACGCATAAATTCTTAACAATGTCTAATTTTTGACAAAGGACACCCTAGCCTCAAAGCTGTACCACAAAGGAAGCCTCAGGAGACGGCAGCGGCTCCAGAGGTGGTGGACATGCAGCCGTGGGCACTGTCAGGGCTATGAGTTGGGACACAGGAATTTCAAGAGCTGGCAGGTAGGCCTTATGCTCAGATCGCCTCTCACTGACAGAAAACAAGTTTTTGTCCTCATGTTTCACATTAAAATATAGTCACACACACACAGAATAAGCAAGCTAACCTAATGGCATTTTTTTGTTCTTGGTCAATAGTGTGACAAAATGTCTACATACGTAGTGGACAGCTCCATGTAAATGATGAAAGAGAAAAATAGAGACAAGTGCAGAATGGTATTTCTGAACAATGGCTTAGCATTCTATAAGAGCTCTGGTGGCTCTGAGAATACTAAAGTCACAGTAGCTCTGTGAAAAAACTTAGGAAACAATTCCTCACAAACCATCATGTCAATTTCCTTTTTGCTATTACCTCAGCCCTTTGGCTGTTCTTTCAACTGATTATACAAAAGTTATTTGTTCTGTAGATTTTTTTTTCCTAGCAGTAATATAAAAATAGCAGTCTAAGAGATACATTAATATATACTTAATGATCAAATATCTTTTATAAGTTTGTTCATGATTATGAATGTGACAGATAACAGTGTACTTCAAGACCGTGTTCAAAATGTTTATCAGCCACCGTTTTTTCTTAATTTTAAATAAGATGATTTAAATTGTTAAAATTCAGGGTTTCCTTATAAGTCGTAGTCTCCACTAACCTCTTCCTTTATAAAGAAGAAAAAACTGGGTTAATAAAAGAATCATCTGCAGGCCCAGTCTGGCAGGGCAAAGAAGCTGTGTGGCGGCCCCACTACAGGTGACCCAAGGTGCCCTGTGAAATTCAACCTCCCTGATACCCCTCCCCAAGCATTCCTCAGGACTAGCCCATCCCAGCTTGTCATCGTGTGGCTTTTCTAACTCCTCTGAAAAATTCTTTTAATATCTCAATCATATCAAAGCCTTCTGCAAAGGGCCCTAAAGGACACTGTATCACTTAGCGAACATTCATTATGTTTTTAAAGTTCTCATTCTCTGCCACGTCTGGTGTAAGGATCAAGAATAACAGAACCTCACTGGTGCCATGCACGGATGCAGTTGTGTCTCCTGTACCCCACAGAGCTGTAAATCACTGATTAACAACCTAAAAAACAATATTTAGGGTATAGTCATTGTGTTTTATTCTTTCTCGAAAACAGCACCCATAACTTTAATTTCATAAAATAGGAGAAAGTTTCAAGTGTCCACTATCACTGACGTTCCTACTGACGGCAGACAGTGGCCCGAGACAAGCTGTGGACGGCTGAGATGGGCTGACGGTTGGCCAAGAAGCCTGGCCTTCCACTGCTAAAGGGGTACAGACTATGGTCCTGCGGACATCACACATCAGCACACCCCCTGGAAGCGGGGAAGGCAAGTAAGTGCCTGATATAGAGAACAAGCTGATGACTTCCCCCAGTACCTGGGGGGCCGTGTGCCCCTCAAGGTGTCTGCTGTGGCCTAAGAGAAACAGTACTGTCCCAGGAGCCAGGGACTGGGGGTGCAGGGCCCCTGCAGGAACGCCACCTCACCTCTGTGAATCTGTTTCATCACGTACTCAGGCAGGGAGCTGAGGACCTTGCCGTGGTAAACACTCAGCACCATCCACCAGCTCAGCTCCAGGCCAGTCCCGCTAAGTAGGGCAGTAGTCCTCCAAGGCCCCGTGTGACAACAGGAAAGGCCTCCCACATTCTGGGGTACATCAACACACATCTAAGTGCTGGGCTCTCAGCCAGAGCCTGAAAATGAATCCTTCCCTCCTAATTCCATCTCCAGGGCAGGACTTTCTCTTCCTCTCACAGGTCCTTCCACAATGCAGAGGCTGCTCAGGTGTGCTTTTGAAGTGTGAACGTTCACAGACTGACTCATGCTGAGTCTTTACTACTTACAAAGTAGCTGGGTTTCTGAGAGGAGCCCCTGGAGAATGGGGAATACAAGTCAGCCCTAGCTGGTCACGTACTCACTGGAACAGCCAGAAGCTGTGGGTTTCCCGGACATAAGCTCGGATGAGACTGGAAAAGGGGAAGGAAAGGGAGGCAGGTGCAGTGCCAGTCCGGAGAGGCCTTTCCCTGCGTTCCTGCTCCTCCTCCAGTCCAGTCTCTGATGATCCTGCAGCCTGCACACAGTCCACAGCAAGTCTCCTGACAAATTCCTGCACGAAGCGAGCAAAGAATAATTCACATCGCCCCCACCCCAAGTGCTGTGACTATGTCATTATAATGTGTAAGGGCTTATTACATAAATATTTTCCCTCTTCCAGTTCCTTCAAAGTTCTCTTTGTCCTTCAGTGGTTCTCAATGCCTAGCTGAACCACAAAAGCTATTGCGGTACTCTACCAATTTACCAATCAGTCTTCTCTTTCTCTCTCTCTCTCTCTCTCTCTCTCTCTCTCTCTCTCTCTCTCTCTCTCTCTCTCTCTCTCATAGTGGTGGTAGGAAGCAGAAGTCTTTTTTTTTTAACTTTAATATATAATCAAGTAACAACTACAGGCAATAACGGTGCCTTGGAAAAAAGGGAAAAACAGCAAGCCAGGGACATGTATCTAGAGCGTATTGTGTGCCAGGCCCTGTTCTCAGTACTTGATAAACGCATTTAATTCTTGCACCAACCCTTTGAGGTGGTGCCATAGCTCCCCGTTAGGCCCGAGAGGCAATCGTTAGCACACCTAGGTGTCAGACACAGGTGTCACTGTGTCACTATCTCATGTCTCTCTGAGACTGTCCTCGCTGAAATCTCAACTCTAATGGCTGCAGGAGCACAAGGGTAGGGGACACTCGGGCTGCCAAGGAGCTCACATACTGTAAATGAAAAGAGGCAAAGGAATACTTGAAACCAACACTATTAAAAAAATTAAGATGCCACTGGATAGGGACATAAGACATGTTTTGACTAAACTGGAACAAAAGTATAATGAAACTCTAAAGGCAAAGAAATAAAGCCATTAAAACTAATACTTAAATATGGAAGAACCAAAACAATCTTTTAATTTTCACATTTTTACTAGACTATAAATTAACCATATATGGTATAGATGAATGTTTAATGGGAATAGACAAGCTTTTTGTTTCTATACCAGCGATTATTACTAGTGTTTTTAAAAATCTTTTCCTTTAAATCCAATGTATAATTTATAATTTTTTAAAGTAAACTATGGTCTATTACTCTTTAGAGAATTATTCATCACACAATTCCTTAAACAAGGCCCTTTCATTACTAGAAATGACTCAGTTCACATGGATCCTACAACAGTCCTTCAGGAACGCAGACGAAAAACAAGTCTGAACCGAATAAACGTCACAGCCTCAGACTGTGAGCGAGCGGCTCATCTGAGAGAAACCTGGAAAACTTAATTTGGCAGTCACCATCCTCAGGTGTGACAGAATGCATAGGTTGGGGCCCTCTCCACAGTATAATATGAAGCGAGCAAACAACTCTCTGGGTATATCAGATATTCTGACTTCAGATAGTTATACTCATCAATAAATCATGGCTGGTCTTATATCCTAAAAACTAAGCCTGTAAATAATACCCTCCTCTGTATTATGTTACATTTATAACACATTCCACGGAATCTCTGTGAAAGCAGAAAATAAATTATGGGGTCTGAGCAGCAAAGACTCAAGAAAAGAGAAACCTGTGAGATATGAACGGGGAGACGGAGGTGGCCCTGCTGGCCTCATCACAGCAGCCTCCTCACCCAGAACAGGCCTCTCTCTGCTTTAGCTGAACCAGCATCCGGCACATGCAGTGAGGAGCTGGCTTTCAGGGCGCTGTGGCTCTCTGAGCCCAAATCCTGGTGCTCGAGCGGAGGAGGGCTGCAGGCAGCAGCTCTGCAGGCTGCTCATGACTACTCGGCTCCTCATGAATCAACACCGAGAATCTCTTTTCCGACTAGTCCAGCAGGTTATCTAAATATATCACAATGCAGTGGGCAAGCATTGTACTCCTTAAAGTGAGTGCTACACAAGTAATTCTCCTGCATATGTAAATCGTATTTTATGGTATTAAATATAACATGATTCAAGAAAACAAACTATAAACAAGGAAGAAATCAGAAAAAGAAAGTCAAGCAAGAGTGACAAGAATTATACTTCAAACTAATTAAAATGCAAATAAAACTAATGTCCTTTTTGGCATACCTGAAGGTCCATATACAAACAAATTAGCGGAAAGAATGTAACAAAATAAATGTGGATTATCTTGAGTGCTCCAACCTATATCAGAAACCACACATAAGAAAAACTGCAAAAGTGTGAAGAAGGTAATCTCTGGACGATGTGCACATATTTATTGCTGACCTTAATTTCCTCCATTCTGTGATTTGATACTAAAACTATTAGGTATGTAAGAGGTCTGAAACAAGTGCCACAGCAGAGAGCAGGAAAGTCCCCAGGAGGAGCAGACAGAAGCTGTGTGGAGACGGGAGCTAAGGGAGAGGCTCTCCACTGCAGCTCAGCTCAGCTCACGTCCTTCCAAACAGGAGGGATCTCAAATGGCTGAGATGGGGCACAGGCATGGAACGCGAAGGCCAAAACTGGAAAGCCAAATTCAAGTCTTCAGTGCCAAGATGAGTTTATGCTTTCTTTGGCAAGCAATGTTAGCTGTTGAAAGCTTTAGAGGAAAATTAATTTGGCAATCATCATATGGATGTAAACGTCCCGAGGAGAGGACAGACAGAATCCCAGAGACATTCCATTGTTCAGATTGCTTCTGAACGAAATGCTAGATTAGCTGAGGTGGCAGGTAATGGGAGTCTGAACTCACAGCGTGGCAGTAGAAACAAAAATGAATTCTAACATAAGAAACGGCTAATCTAAAATAGCAGATTGGGGCTGGCCAGGTGACACAGTTGGTTAGAGCGCGATCTCTGGGCAACAGGGTCGCCAGTTCGATTCCCACATGGGCCAGTGAGCTGCACCCGAGCTGAGATGCTGCTGAGCTGCCAACAGGCGGCCGGATGGCTCAGCTGGTGAGAGCACGTGCTCCTAACAATAAGGTTGCCGGTTGGACTCCCACATGGGATGGTGGGCTGCGCCCCTCCCCCTCCACCAAGCAACTAATATTGAACACAGCACCTTGAGCTGAGCGGGTGTGAGCTGCCGCCGGGCCTCTGGATGGCTCAGCTGGTGAGAGCGCATGCTCTTAATAAGGTTGCTGGTTCGAATCCCACTTGGGATGGTGGGTTGTGCCACCCTGCAACTAGATTGAAAACGGCAACTGGACTTGGGAGCTGAGCTGCACCCTCCACAACTAAGATTGAAGAATAGCAACTTGACTTGGAGCTGATGGGTCCTGGAAAAACACAGTGTTCCCCTTCCCTAATTCTCCAATAAAAATCTTTAAAAATTAAATTGCAAATTGTCCAAGTACTTATCTCTTCAGTTAATACAAAAAGTAAAGAAGAGTCTATATTGTCAACCTTTATGTGCTGTCAATGCAAAATGTTCACACTGTGAAGCTCGTCTTCCTAACATCAGAGCACTTCTCTTAACTAATCAATACATCCACTCAGATCAAATGTCCCTGATCAGCTGTGTGACCCTGCAGGAGGTTCTAAAACTCAGTTTCCACATCGGTAGCCTGAGTAAATGACCTCGTAGGCAGGTGGTGAAACAGGAGACAACAGGTAACGCCTAGCCCAGGGCCTGCCATGCAGCACAGATTCAAAGGTCAACAGAATCTGACATTTACAGTATTTTCAAAATGCCACACAAAAGTTACAGTGAAATTTACGTTTAGGTTTATAAGAGTTTCTATATTCCAAAATTCCCATTTAGGCCACAGGTTGGAATTTTAGACTTTTGACAGTCTTATAAATTCACTAAATATATACATTAATATGTATACATTTCTTAGCATCAGAACAAACTAATTAAAGGTTGGCATATTTTTAACCCTCAGAATAACTATGACTGTATTTAAGTCATAGTTAAACCCAGCATAAGTTTCACGTTCATAAAAACCTAAGAGTGATAATCCACATCACTGACTCTTTATCTTTTGTTATGATTGAAAAATATTAATACCTTCATTTTAAATTGTCCTGAAAGAGTTTTTCCACAAAGGTATCATGAAGTATTGTGACATCATTTAATTCACCTAGTTCTACAGTTTACTTGCTTTTAATTTGCTGCCCAAATGTGTCATATGTGAGTGATGGCAGCACTATGAAAGAATGTAGTTTTTAAAAGAAAAAGCTTTGCACAGCTGCTTGTAATACAATAACCACACCTCACAGCACGGGCTGATTAGATCAAGATAAATATAGTAACATATGCATAAGTCTGAAATAGATCTGAGAAAAACTGTTGCAGAGGACATTTCCATGGCTGTCCTGACAAGCAATGTTTAATGATTAAATGTGCCTATGCATGTATATGTATGTTCTTATATAAAAGCTATTTATAATGCCCTCTTACAACTTCACAGAATCATAAAATGGATTTTATTTTAAACTATCAAATGCTAATTTGGTACACAGTAAAGCTATCATTTAGAAACAACCTTTATTATTTAAAATCAAAAGTATAATGTGAATTAACTTAGAAAATATCTTTTCTTTAATTTTCAAAAACAAGCTAGTTGCTCATGAATTGAGGCACACTATAAATTATGCAGCTCTATCTAAAAAACAGATAAAGGACAAGTTCTCAGTTCTTGCACTTTATCTTCTATTTTATGGAAATTAAGTATAATTAAATTTAAACAATGTCATATAAACATTTTATTTGTTTCATATGACTTTAGAAACAAAGAGATTGATCATTTGTAATAAATGGAAGTATTTGAAATTGCTTTTGGCTAGTCTATTAAATCAGTGATGCTTAAACTGTAAAACAAATATACATCTACCCAGATTGCAGCAATTAAGCTTATGGGTGATTTAACAGCATAAAATAACATTTCATAACATTTGTCCTAAAATAACATTTGTTATAAAACTATGACCAAGATTATTCTGAAATTCTGACGCTTCTTGTACCGAGATGACGAGTGGGACTTCCATTGTTGCCCCTCCCCACTTCTGTTCCCTGACTATATACATGAGAGTCTTATTTCTGGAATTTCTATTCTGTATGTCTGTTCTCACACCAGTATCATGCTATCTTGATTTCTTTACCTTTATTGTAAATCTTGAAATCAGATAGTGTAATTCAGCCACTTTTCCTTTGCATTTTCATATAGAATCTTTAGAATCACCTTGCCGTTTTTTTTTTTTTTTTAATGCTGCTAGGATTTTAACTGCGAGTGTACTGAATCTATAAAATTTGGGAGAACTGACATCTTCTAATACATGAATATGTTGTCTCCCCATTTAAGTCTTCTTTCATTTCTCTCCATCATGTTTAATAGTTTTGAGTGTACATATCTTGCACATATTTTGTTAAATTTATTCCTAAATATTTCATGTTTTCAGATGGTATTGTAAAGGGAAGTAATTTTTTAATTACAGTTTGCAATCGTTCACTGCTAGTATACAGAAGTACAACTGATTTGTATTCAGAGACTGCTCAATTCACTTCCTAGTTCTAACAGTGTTTTTGCTCAACTCTAGTTGTTTCTGAGCATGACCACGGCACCAGTGAACTGAGAATGTGAATTCTTCTCTCCAATCTGTTGTTTACTTCTTCTTCTCGTCTTCCTGCACTGGCTAGAGCCTACAGTACAAGACTGAACGGAAGTGATGAAAGTGGATAGTCTTGCCTTGTTTCTATTATTAGGGGAAAATGGTTCAGTTTTTCATCATTGAATAATGTCAGCTGTAGGTAGTTTAGAAAGCCTTTGGTCAGACTGAGGAAGTACCCTGCTATTTAGTAAACAATTTACTAAATGTTTTTTTTTTTTTTTTAAATCAAGAGTCAATGTAGAATTCTGTCAAATGCTTTCTCTGCAAATATTGAGATGATCACATAATTTTTCTTTTATTGTTAATATGAATTACGCTGCTTGATTTATAAATGAGATAAATCCTGCTTAGTTTCAATATATTATCTTTCCTAATTATACAATTTTTTTTATAAATGTTTACTGACTGCTGACTGACTGAGGACTGCTGGATCCATGGTACCTAAACCAGCCCTTGTGACTTAATTCAACATACTGCTATGCAATTTAATCAGGGTGGGTAAGTGACAGAGCTAGGAACAAGGAAGTGGCAGAGCAGGACAGGCAGGCAGGTCCTCACGCTCCAAGCATACAGCATTACATCAGAGTTGCCCAAGAATCAAAGTCATAATCCCCCATTCCCTCACCTCCACCCCCAGCCTCTTGGCGTTTCAGATACAAGGAAGCAAAAGACAGAAGAAGAAATACAGCCACAGACTCCTGGCTCAGAGAAGCAGAAATCACCCAAGAACACCAGTCTCTCACCCCAGCATTCACAGTAACATTCCTGAATGGAACACCCATCAGGGGCTTGTGTAACAGACAGGTCAGTTTCCCTCCCACACCCAACTTACCTTTTTATGTATTATTGGGTATGATGTGCTACAATTTAGTTAAGAATACTTATATCTATTTTCATGGGGGATACCACTCTGTAGATTTCTTTCCTTTTAATACCTTTTTTAGGGGGTGGCAGAAAAGTAATGGGGACGTCACAAAATCAGTGAGGACCTGTTCTCGCCGCCTCTCTTTTCTGAAAGAATATACGTAGGATTGGTAGTATTTCTTCCTAAACTGGTTGATAGATTTCACCAGTGAAGCCATCTGGGCCTGGAGTTTTCTTTGTGGGAAAATTTTTTTTAATTACTAATTCAATTTCTTAAATAAGTATAGAGGTATGAAGATTATCTATTTCTTCTAGTATGTTTGGTAATTACATGTCTTTCAAGTTGGTGTATTTCCTGGCATAAAGTTTTCATAATATTCTCTTCTTATCCTTTAATTTCTGCAGGATTTGTAGTGATGACTTATCTTTTAAATCGGTAATTTGTGTTTTTCTGTTTATTTGTTTCTTGATTATTAGTTTAGTTAGCAGTGTTTTTCAGAGAATCGGCTTTTGGTTTTATTGATTTTTCTCTATTGTGCATAGTCTTTTTCACTAATTTCTGCTCTTAAAAGTAGAGGTTTAGCTCAATGATTCTGTATCTTTCTTTTTTTCTAACACAAACTTTTAAAGTTATAACTTTTCTCGAAGCATTGCTTTAGCTACCTTCCACAAAATTTAACATGTTGTTTTTGTTTTCATTAGGTTCAAAATATTTTCTAATTTCTCTAGTCATTTCTTCTTTGACTCATAGGTATACTTAGAAGTTATTGATTCTAATTTAGTTCTGTTGGCATCAGAGAATATAGTCTGTATTATTTCAATCTATTGAGATTTATTTTATGGTCCACCCTTCTGTCTGTTTTGATTAATATTCCATGTACAACTTCAAAAGAATGTGAATTCTATTGTTGGGCGGAATACTCTGAAAACATCAATTAGGTCAAGTACTTGAAAATTTTCTATACCCTCACTGGTTTTCTTTCCATTTGCTCCATCATTATGTAATCTCTGGCAAAAATACATTTTTTAATTTCTGCTTTTAGTTCTGAGAATTTCTGCTTCATGTATTTTGAAGCTGTTACAGTTGAATGCATGTTTGGGATTATTATGATTTCTTGGTGAATTCACTGTTCTGTTATTATAAAATGTCCCTCTTTATCACTAGTAAGATCTCTTGTCCTGAAACCTAGTTTTCTGGTATTAATACAGCTATTCCAGCATTCTTATCTATTGTAAGCATGGCATATCGTCTTCCATCCTTTTAGTTTTAACCTATCTGTATCTTTATCACTAAAGTGTCTCTCTTATAAACAGTATATAATTGACTCTTACTTTTGTAATCAGTCTGGCAAGCTCTGCTTTTTATTCACACTGTATGGAACAATTTACATTTAATTTAATATCAATATGGTTAGGTTTAAGTTTACCATCTTGATATTTGTTTTCTATATTTTTCACCTGACCTTTATGACTTGTTCTTCTTTCCTTGACTTTGTGACTGAGCATTTCTTAGTATTCCATTCTATCTTCACCACTGGCTTATTAACTATATTTAATTTTCTTTAGTGGCTGACCTAAAGTAGTCTTTCTCAAATAGAGTTTTGTAAGAAAATAAAGCTAACAGAAAATTAAATGAATGAGAATTTTTATATCTCCCAATGACAGTACATAGCTCTAAGGTACATAGGATGGACGTTAATTATGTATAATAGATATCTTAAGGCAGTAGGGCTTAATTTTTCACCAAATTTGGAAAATCTGCCCGGCCTTACAATTTTACCCTATGTAAGCACATTTTAATATTCACTAACAAACTCAAGGCAAACTTTGTGACTCTGCTTTAAGTATGTGTGTGCATGTGTGTGCACTGTGCATCGGGAGTGTGTGTGTGTGGAGGGGGGGGGAGCTGCTCAGTAGTACAAGTTTATAAATAGCCCCTCAATTGTACCGTTTTTGGAAACCTCTATCTAAATTTATAAACTCTAAGCTGCTGACTCACCCTCCATGATGCCAGGGGAAAGCCTGCCTCCCACTCCTTCCTACACATCTTGCACTACACATCCAGGCTACAGCCTCGATCTGTCTCCTTTTCCACGTTCTCATTTGTGGATACCTCCTCTCCCTTCGCTTTGCTATTTGTTGGTTGATGATTATATCTTTTACAGCCTGTGCTTTCATTTTGATGAGGCCTTAATATGGGTATGTGGAAAATGACTGCTCAGTGCCTGCTCTACCTTCTTGAACAGAAACCTTAAAGATTTTTAACCTTTTGGTGGGAAGTTTATAATCACACATAAAAATAGGGAGAACATCATAATGAAATGTCATGTACTGATGACTACCTTTCACGATTATTTGAAACAAATGAAATGTGTTAATTTGCAGCCTCTATAATAATAGACTCTGTTAAGCAAAGTCCTCTGTGACTAGCCCGTATAGCTAGGAATTACACAATATCTAGAAACCTCTTTGTAAGAATAGCGTGTCATATAATTTGATTTTGTAATCAGGTCAAGGGTTCCTTGCAATATCTGTTACATGGAATTTCACAGAATAATTGCCCCAAAGGAAACACAGGCCCCACAGAGGCAATCCTCTCTAACAAGAGGAGCCCAACAGTTGGCTGTGTGAGCTCCTATGTGTAGGGGCACGTGAAGTCATAGGCAGGCCAACCCCACTGAGCCCACCCACCAGTTAACAGAACAGGCAAGATCCCCGCCTCACTTTTTACATCTTTCTTATAGGTAATTTAAAAGGTATGTGCAATTTGTTATAAATACTGTATAGGCTAGAATGCAAACTTTACATAAAATTGTAAAGCAAAATGTGATTTTACAGAAACCACGAGTGTGTATGTGGCAGACTGCTTGAGCACCCTGTGTGCGTGTCCCCATTAGGTATGCTTGGTGGTGAGTCTGACAAGCACACAGCTAATTAGGAGCAAAATCAGACCTTCGACACCATAATCCAGGTCTCTTGACTATCAGCTCAAACAGCAGAAAAGGGAGTGTCAGCTTAACCCACTGATGCATCACTAAGACCCAGGCTTAGCAATGCAGTTTACAAATGTAAAGCTCCATAAGATAACTAGCACTTTCATGATACTGGAGTTTACAAAGCTGCTATAGAAAGGTAACAGATATAACAAGCCTTAGGACAGCTTTGTATTATAGATGTTATCATTCTCATTTTACAAATAAAGGAAAACTCAGAGACCTAAGTAACCTGCCCTAATTACTAACATGCCACACAATTAAATTACTTGAACCCAGTCATAGCCCAAACCTTCTAATGGAGGCTGCAGCCTGTCTTTCCCTTTGACCGTTCACCTGCTTCTCGTGACGTCTGGTTCTTCTTTCAGGGCTGTTAATAGCCAAACAGAATAATCCAAGGTTTCCAGATGTACGTTTTCAGTTGTCAGCATTTCTCCCCGAGCACACTGCGCTGTCCCCCACAAGTGGGGAGCACACAAGAAGCTACAGCTGAGCGTGCACAACCCCCACCCTTGGTGGTGACTGCAACTGAGGAGACCAGTGCATTCAACTGCCAGGTCCCACACTTACTGCCTGTCGGTGGTTCTGGGAGTCTGGTTCTTGCATTGGTGACATTCGCTTGCCTCTTCTCTGGGGTGCTGGGTACTCCGGGCAGACTGGATAGAGGGGTGATGAAGGGAAATCTTCTCCCCCTTCCTATTCTCTTTTCCCTACTCTGAATATTTTCCTTTTTCTACAGCTACTACCACCTTTTCTTGGAAGAAGAACAATAGATGGTTTGGCTGGTTCCAGCCCCTCTGTCCAAATACTGTACTCCTGCCGATAATCTCAACCCCAGGACTCACACACCTGCCTCACTAACTCAGCTTCAGCTACACGCTGCTCTGGCCTTCCAGCATCAACTCCAAATAACTCTGAGGATGCCCTCCAGAAAGGTGAGATGAAGAGCAGGCTAAAAATGCATAGTCAACTTCCTCTCAGCAATGTTACCATTAAAAGTTTATTCACGGGGTCAGCCGAGTGGCTCAGTTGATTAAGAGTGTGAGCTCTGAGCAAGAGGGTCGCTGGTTCGATTCCCACATGGGCCAGTGAGCTGTGACCGAGCTGAGCTGCTGCTGATCTGCCAACGGGTGGCAGGATGGCTCAGCTGGTGATAGCACGTGCTCCTAACAACAAGGTTGCTGGTTTGACTCCCATGTGATGGTGGGCATAGCCCACCAGCAGCTAAGATTGAACATGGCACCCTGAACTGGGCTGCCCTAACAGGTGGCCGGATGGCGGCTGGACTTGCAGCTGAGCTAGCTGCTTCCTCCACAACAAAGACTGAAGGACAACAACTTGGCTGTCTCCCTCCCCCAATTCCCCAGCACAGTTCCCCTTCCCCAATTCCCCAATAAAATCTTAAAAAAATAAAAATAAAAAGATTGACCATCTTGTTAGGAAAAAAAATAATAGTTTACTCACAGAGAGCACTCATTTCTTTTCCATGTGAAAGCAAAAAGTATGTCATCTAAACTTTGGATTAAATTAGGCTTTAGCACTATCCATGGGCCTCCCCATCCTATGTAACATTTCTATGATGAGAACATCCTCTAGGTTAGAGTAAACTCATTGCAACATAATTCACTCCTGGGTTGGGAAGGGCACAAAATTTAAAGCATTTGCAAATCCTATGAATGTGCAAAGCACTTACACTGAGAAAAACATCACACTTCATATACATATTTTTTAAACCCCATGCTACTATTTTTTTATGCTAATATAATGGAAACTACTTCACAGTCTTCTTTTGAAAGTTGGGGTAACCTTTCAGGACATACACTGCTAAGTCTATGTCTTTGGGGTTAAATCTATATATACTCAATTGTGATGAGTGAAGCATATTCAAAGATATTGTGCATAATACATCTAAGCACAAAGAACAGAACAGAAGCGTGTATTCAACAGACAAGGATGTAAACCAAGATGCTGATGTAAGTGCTCCTCCACCAGGTTTATCCTACTGAGGTGATACATTCAGATATTAACCCTTTCCAAATGTCTGGGAAACTGTCCTGACATCCTTCCTAAGAGATGGACTGGCTACGGAAATGCTTTAACTGTCCAGAAAGTAGAATGCAAAAAGATGAGTAGACTGAGTTAATACAAAAACCATGTAGTGACAGATCTAAATATGACTGCTCAAATTTTCCATTTCACTAATTCATAATGATTGAAAAATGTATTTAATTTATTTTCAATACATAATTCTTCCAGCAACATTTTAATTTTAATAGGAAACAAATGCTTTACATGATAAAAGTATATTTTATTCTATGTGAGTGAATTTTAAAATGTAATGCTTCAAGTTTAGTCATCTTAAACTTGTAACCCGAAAACTGTCACTTTAAATTCACAAGAGGAAAAATGAAGTACTTATTTTGCTTATTTAAAAAAACTACATGATATAAAAATTCAGCTGAAGAAACATTTTATTTCAGTTGTCCCTTTACGACACAAACCATCCAGTAGTAACTGGCTTTAAATGCGACAGCACTGGGAAGCATTCCTAAAATTTTATATACAATTCAACAAACAGAAAAATCCTGCCAAATCCCTTTATGACCTGCTATCCAGATTTGTACCAACCACACCTTCAACGGCTAATTACAAAGAGAAACCATGCGGCCACCTGGAGGGTCCACACAGGGCAAGCACAAGGCCTCTGTCTTCAGCAATGGAGTCTGAAGCTGCTACCAACTAACTGTACGAGACAGCAGGACACTTCGACTAAAAGGAAAATTTCACTTTAGATATGAAAAAGATATGCTTCTTTAGCCAAGTAAAGTTCTTGTGAAGGTGGTAAGCCACTAAAATGGACTCTGATTAGCATAAGGAAAAGGGGGATTTCTGGAATCAAGGGAGGCTGACAGTTAACAGCAGAGACACCAGGCAAGACCAAACAGCCCAGTCATGCTGTGCGAGCTCCATCAGGCCCCTGGACAGCCCTGTGGAAGGGCCCCCACCTGGGGGAGCTCCAGATTCCATGCGCAAGGGAGGTGGGGGTTCTGGCTCCCTGCTTAATGAGAACAGGCCCAGTGTTCTCATGGAAACGGGTGTTTTCAGGAAGGGGAATAGATACTAGGCAGCCAAAAAGCAGCAAATGTCTACTGTAGATCATCAACAGTCTAGCAACACTTTAATATTTCTCAGTGTGAGTAATTCAATGAACTTAAGCCATATTCACACAGTTATGGCTCCCGAAGGACTCAAACTAGACGCTCCCTAGAGGGCAATAAAGGAATAAACACCTTCTGTTTGAGCTCTCCCTGGAATTTTGTTCAATTCAGACGGCGATCAACATGAATAAGGAGTCTCTGATACTCTGGTGTGGCCTACACAGTGCTGTATGTGGCAGCTGTCAAATCAAACGTTGGAGTTATTCACCCAAGAAAATACACTGTCCACAATCCAAATAAACCTGCAAACTGGTATTCACCACTTTGATACAAAGGTTTGTCTCAATGCTGTTTAAGACCTAAATTTTATGAAGATGTTCAAAAGGGTAGATAGGTAAATCTTTATTAAAAACATGTTTCAAAATACTTCTTTAAAATAATATAAAGTTCCCCTCCTTCAAATACTCAGCATTACAAAATTTTACATAGAGGTACTCAGGATTTAACGGAAGGGACTTTTGCTTGTTTGTTTGCTGGAAATAATACAAAAAATAAATCTGAACCTACAGCAGCATTCATCCAAACCCAATCATAAAACACAACAAATTAAATGCAAAAGAGCCTGCTTCCAAGGGGGGGCTGCAGTATGTGCATTTGCTCAAGGAGACAATTAATGCGTGCAGCTGGTGTAACCTTCAGTAAGTTTCAATCAAAGCCTGACAGCTACCAGTTACATTTCACACAGGGTAATTATAGCAAATGGCTTCCAGGCTTAATGTTCTGCCATTTCTTTTCCTTTCTGGAATGTAATCAACAAGATATTAAGATTGCTTCTGCTAAGCTTTTCTTTAATCTTCACATTTATAAAAATAAATATTCAATCATAAGGCACTTAGTGAAAAGTACAGATAAGGAAAGACTTGACGTTTAGTAGAATTTTTCCTATGACAATTACTTCAACAAATGATATATTTATAACTTTTCTACATAATAAGATATATTAGTCCTTTCATAATGAAATACAAAATCTTCACTATGCTTCTTATTTTCTACAATTTCTGGACTTTTGGACATACACTGTACTAATGTATGAGTATCAGTGTGAAATGCTTTTGTATGTTCAGTAAGGAAAAACCACAGCGGCTCCCCAGAGGTCATGTTATTCTAAAGCCTGATGCTCACACATACACATTCTTTGTGTGCTGTCCGACAACTAAAACAGACATTAGTGAAATAAGCATATGATCCAGAGTTAATAGACTGTGTGCTTACATTTTTATACTAAAGTATTTAAAACATGAACTCTCATATCCTAATATACTTTTTAAACTACATTCTACAACAGCTGTATATGCATGTACTCTCATTACACCCAGACTAGCTGAAGTGAATTCAGGCAGCTCTGTCAGAACACTGCCTCTGTATGTATCTGCTGTCTCTATCCTGGACCAATCAGCTTATCTCCAGAGTCAAATGGTCTGGGAGCTGTGAATGCTCTGGGCAAGACTTGCTCCTTCCTGGGCCTCTGAATTATCCCACAGACATGGAGTCAAGGCGCCAGCACCCGCCCCACCTGTCATGAGACCACAGGACGTCTCCTTATATCCTCCAAGATCACCCCTGACTCCCATTCTAATGGCTTTTCAGTTCAGCATTCCTCTTCTCATCCCTTGCTTAATTTTGTCATCACCACATTTATCACCATCTAACATGAAAACCTGTTTTATTTACGGATCAGTCCGCCTTCTCGAGTAGAAGCTCCATGAAGGCAGGGTTCGGCCTCTTCTGTTTACTGCTGTCTTATTCCAGCGCCTACAACAACTGCCTGATACATAACAAGTACTCAAAATACTCGATAAACAGATGAATACATCTCACAGGCTTATCAACTCACAGTACTTAAGCCAGACCCACAAGGCATACAATATGCTCTAAGGAGAACAGAATTCTGAGTATAACAACACTCATACACCACATTAACCACACCTCACTGATGTGAATGAAGGTGGCTGGACAGCATAATGGTTAGCTGGATCTGTCAGACCTTTTAGCTGTAGGCAATGAAATCAACTGTGGCTGATTTACACAGAAAAGGAATTTACTGAAAGGTTTCTGGGTGACTCCAAGAATTACCAGGAATGCTGATGACAACAGAGAAATTCTGAGATGATTTAAATTAAATTCCATGGGGAGAGAGAGAGAGAGAGAGAGAGAGAGAGAGAGAGAGCAGACTAATTAACCATTAATACCTGGGAGCCAACTACCAAGATTTCTGCTTGCCTGAATGCCTGCTGGAGCTTGGTACCACCTTCCAGGTGGCTATCTCAGCAGCAGCCCACTACCAGGGACCACCGCATCCTGCTGAGGCGTGAACTCTCAGGAATGTTGCCCACAACCAACCAAAATTAGGAAATATTTCTTCCTTGCAAACTGTGCACCTATCCTAGAACTGCCCTTGCTTCACCTTGTCCCGCCCCTCTATCTTTAGCCAATGTAAATTCTTTCAAAACAACTTACATCTTTCTTTCCCCAACTCACTGTATAAAAGAGCCTGTCGGCTCCAGGACAGCGGACATGTTGTTTTCTCCACCTACCCTGATGCTGCTGGTTCAGACTGCAGGCCCCAGGACCTGGTCCCTTTCCTGGCTAACACAGAACTCAGTAAACACTTTCAGAAAAGCTTTTGGTCATGAAAGTTTTTAACACTGATGAACTATTTTCAAAAACAAGCACGATCCAAAAGTCACCAGAACCAGATGGCAGCCCTAGACCACACCAGGTGGTAGGGCCCCTGCTGCCCAGGCCTCAGACAAGACCCCACCACCACCAGAAAGAAATTACCAATGTCCCTACCTCTGACAGTCAACCTTCAAACTCAAAATCCTGGCAGAAACCTCAGATAGCAGCCGTCCACCAAACCCATACAGCAGGGACTCACAGACAGAAAGGGGTTTAGATGCTGAGAATGCCAAAAAGGGGGGGGGGGGGGGGGAGTTCATCACAATAGTGGTGTGAAACACACGTTTGGTCTGAACACCAGAGAAAGCTCTTCCCTGGAACACCTGGCTCTCCTAACACTTGCACCACAAAGGCTTGTACCACACCTGACTAGTGTGAAGTGTTAGCACTGGTGTGTGACAACAGTGCACAATCAATATGCTGAGCCTGGGCAGCAAATTAGATTCCTGCCATATCAACTAGCATTACAAATGTTACCCTTATCTAAGGCTGCACAAAATAAAGGTACCAAACCGAAGTATTTTAAACCCTCTAAATCTTTATAACTCAACTGAATTGTTTGTTAAGGCATCAAAAATAATGTGACCGTATACATTCATGAGGCAAATCAGCAAAAATAATTACAGTGACCCAAATAACAGGGATTGGGAGGGGTGACTGCTCTAGTTCAAGTGCAACCCCAGACTCATGAAAATTCACTTGTTTGCATGGGAAAAGGGTCTGAGCTCTTAGACTAACACTCTGGTTCTTTCTGCAACTTTAATTTTGTGCAGCCACAAAACACAAATAACTCCTGGAGCTTAATCTACTTTCTGTTCTCTCTTCTCAGAGGTGTGAGAAGGCTGGTCAGCTATGCTGGACTTTAAGAAAAACAATCTGTCCCTTTCACTTCAGTCTCCTTAGGCTCAAGTAATGGATACAGGAAGGCCTCTTGAAGCCTGTGTTGCTCAGAGCAGGAAAAGTTTTTACATGCTCCCTGGAATCCAAAGAATCTGTCCCCAAAGGGCACTGAAATGTGCCTAGGACAAAACAACTACAACAGCAGCAACAACAGCAACAGAATACAAAGGTGCTAAACACACTATCATTCAGCAGAAACTACTCTAAAAAACATGTACATAATTTCAGGACATGACACCTAAAAATCCTAGAAAATACCCCATTTAAAGAAAAACAACTAGTTTCTTTCCAGGAACATTTACTACTAAGCACCTATCACTTCACAAGCACTGGGCCAGATGCTGCGGACACAAGAATCAATAAAATGGACCAGCCCCTTCCCTGCTAGTGCTGACAGCGCTGAGGCCACACGGCGGACGTGATCACACCAGCAGAGATGTGCTGTGTCACGTTAATGAAAGAAGGACACCACGAGGCTGACGGGGAGCTAATGCCATGCTGCCTATGTAACCAAACGAAAGCCAGGCCTGGAAATGCTGCAAGGTCAAAAAACCAAAACACTGAGGACTGTCAATCACAAACAGCCAGCCAGGCTCGAAGTCATCTACAGACAAGAACGTCCATGCTTTGTTTCCAGCTTTTCTCTATCAAGTCCTGTTGGTAAAAGGCTCCTAACCACTTCCTGCTTGGTGCTGCCTGATTCAAATGATTTTTGTTTGAATAAACTCTGAAAATGTTTAATATGCCTCAGTTTATCTTTTAACAACTTGTAAAGGGAAGACAGGATGTTGTAAGTTCTTGATTTCAATACCAAATGGCATGATCTTAATACAGTCAAATAAAAAAATCCAAAGCCTTTCAGATTTTACAATACGTATTTTCCACCGAATTCTCAATAGCTGTGAAACATACAGAAAAAGTTAATAAAAATTTTATAATTGCAAAGTCAAATGTATGAAAACTAAGGGAGAATAAAGTAAATATTAGACTGGCAACTCAATTTACATTTCTGAAAAATAAAATACGTAATCCATATTAAATAAATCTCTATGCAAGTTAACAATAAGATGAAAGTGGACTTTAGATAATGCAAAGAAAAACATCTAGTAAATAGACAAATATATGAAACTGAAGCACAGAAAATTGCAAATCCACAAAACTGCCTTACCAAGCTTTACCCTCTAATTCTTTAATTCAGAAAACCTCCTGTTCAATTAAGCTAGTCTCTATGGCCAACCTTCCCAGAATACACTTCCTGAGCAGGTCAAATTGATGCTATTCCCAAGACTTGCCTTCTCGGAGGAATTAAACAGAAGCAGGTACCTCTAACCACATAAAATAGAGTGACAATTTATTTGGCGAGGAAGGGGCAGGGGGTAGCAAAAGAGAATAAAGAACATTTGTAAACACAAATATGACACTGATGACATGACAAGGAACTATACCACTGCAGTATTAGGTGCTTGTTAGGTACCAGAACCTAAAAAGCACACAGCCATTTGCTCCTTTCGTCCTCACAATGCCATTATAAAATTCTCATGATGACATCCCCCTTAATGGATTGAAAGACAGCAGCATAGAAAAGCAAGTCACTTTCCCGGGGCTACAGAGCGAAGACTCAGCCTGCTCCAGGGCCCACACTCGGCAACGTCAGTGGTTTGATAATATTTCATATTTTCTCAATCTCTTTCTTCAACACTGAAAAGATACACGACTGATTTCAAAGTAGCACATTTTAAATATTGTATATTTTAGAACTTACAGATAATTAATTTTAGAGGAGTCCTATGGTTACTCTCTCTTTTTCAATTACTTGCTTCTGGCTGGTGAATGGAACAGGAAACTTCCCTGATCATGTTTAAAGTTGGCCACAGTAAAACAGAATTTAAAAATATGTATATGAGATGAGTATTCTCAACCAACTGGGCCAGAGAATTCTATCAGGCATTACATAAATGTTTGCTTAATAAATATTGGGTTATTGGAAAAGTCATGACGCATGTTTGCAACAGATGGCACTAGTTCATTTTTGAAAGTACTAGAGTCGTTCGCATCTATCTTATTGCTATACCATTTGACAGCTGACAGTTCTAGCTTCATTCTAAAAAAAAATTGAGCGATTTGGTTGAGTTTTGGAGATTTTACAACAAGTTGAAGATGGAAGACCAAACTGTGCATTTTTGCCTTTTCTATCTACTGTTTTACTTCCATAAAGGGAAGAACGCGCATCAAGCTTGTGAAAAGTTGCATAAAGTTTACGGTGACAATGCTCTACAAGAATGTCAGTGCCAACGATGGTTCACGAAATTCCATGCTGGTGATTTTGATCTCAATGACGCTCCTCGGTCAGGGAGGCCCACCGAGGTTGATGACGACAATATAAAGGCATTGATCAAGTCAAATCCACGTTACACAACGTGAGAGATTGCAGAAACACTGAACATCCATCATTCAAGTGTTCACTACCACCTGAATAAGCTGGGATACACAAGCAAGCTCGATATCTGGGTTCCGCATGAACTCAAAGAAGTTCATTTGACGGCACATCAGTATGCTCATTAAACATGAGGAAAACGATCCTTTTTTGAAGCAACTAATAATTGTTTATGAGAAGTGGATTGTTTACAACAATGTGGCCCACCAAACAGTCTTGGTCCCAACGTGATGATTGCCTCAAACGACATCAAAAGCAGACATTCATCAGAGGAAGGTTATGCTCTCAGTGTGGTGGGATTTTAAAGGTGTTGTGTTTTTCGAGCTTCTACCAAAAAACCAAACAATCAATTCAAATGTGTACTGTTGGCAATTGGGCAGTTTGAATGAATTCATCATGCAGAAACATCCAGAACTTGTTATTTGTAAAGCAGTTGTGTTCCATCGTGACAACGCAAGACCACACACAAGTTTGATCACCTGTCAAAAATTATTGGAGCTTGGATGGGATGTGTTGCCACACCCACCATTCTCGCCTGAACTTGCACCGTCAGACTCCCACTTGTTTTGCTCTCTTGAAAACTCCTTGCATGGTATAACATTCAATTCAGATGAGGCTGTAAATCAGCACCTTGTTCAGTTTTTCGCAAATAAAGACAGGTCCTTCTATGAATGAGGATTAGGAAGCTCACTGAAAGATGGCAAAAGGTTATCGAACAAAACGGGCAATATATCATTGACTGATCCTTGTTCTTGATGTAAATAAATGACCTTTGAAAAACATAAACAAAATACATCATGACTTTTCCAACAACCCAATAGCTCCTTGGTTTTCACAAGGTATCAACAACTTTAAAAGGCCAAGCATCCAAGCTGAACAGAAACCCCATAACTTATCATCTAACAGAGTGACTATGACCATTTCCAGACACTTCCTCTGCCTCTGAAATGCTCGTGACCAAAATGTAATTATTAACAGGTCAAGGAGTAAATTAATTCCAGGGCACTGGAAATTATGTTCATAAAATGAAAAGTGGCCTTGCTGACATTGCATCACTATTTCTAGACAGCACACTCAAACATCAAATAAATCTCACATCATGGAGACGTGCCAAAAGCCCGTGACCTAGTTTTATTAGGGTGGGAAAGAAATAGCAATCTCTCCCTTGAGACTAGTACCAAAATAGCTTCCTAAAGCACAGCTTCATGCTTTTAAAAAAATTTAATAAATTTTCCATGCAAGGACAAAAATAATAGAGCCAATATCAAATATGAATTTCCTTTACATAACCTCAGAAGTTAATACTAGTTCTCAAAATGTTATTTATATTTTCAAAATTTGGAAAAAATTAAGGATCAGCAGAATTAAGAAATTATTTTCAACATCTAATAATTGCCTAATATAGGCAATTATACCACACCAGTAGGCCAAGATTGTTTTTGAGAAACTCCATAAAGATAATAGGCTGATTCTGCCAATGTCACATCCAAAAAAAGCATGTAATAAACCACAAAACTTTTTTTAAAAGTATCTTTATATTACATGTACATAAAAATATAAAGAAATACTAAACCTGTACATAGTACCATAGAAACAAAATCTGGCACAATATACACTGCCAAGAGTCAAGAACAATTACTTTTAGAAGAGATATGGTAAGAAACAAGTCTAGAAGACACTGGGACTATGAAACATAGTTACTATGTGGCTTTCTTCCTGAAATAGAGAATGTGAAAAATAGGATAAAATTACCTCTTAGAAGAATCCATTGTATAATATCTACAATATAATGTTTACAAGGCACACCCTTATAACAAAGCATCTCAAAGGTAGAAAATAAAAGGTTGGGTGACACATCAGGCAAATGATGCTCAAGTGAAGAAGCGGTTCACAGTATCATAATCAGGTAGGACAGAATTCAAGGTAAAGCATTTAATGGGAAAATAGTGGAATGTCATACTGACAAAGTGGTACAGGCCATAATGAAGATATGACCTCTCCAAGCACCAGAAAACACAGAACTGAAATACATACAAGAAAATCGGAGAGAAAAACAAACACTTGACAGAAATACAATAGCAGTGAATACTTTGACATACCTCTCTACTGTTATAGATCAAATGTACAAAAACTAAAAAAAGAACATAATATATAAAACTCTGTATAAACCGTACAAACAAAAAGGACACTTTCTTTTCATAGGCCATGGAATATACTTACAAAAACTGGCCAATGCAACTATTGTACAAAATGAAACAGCAATCACTTCCTAAAAGACGCACTACAGAAAACATTGTCTGAACATGCGATAATAAAACTAGAAATTATTAACACCAAAAATAGCTTGGAAATTTTAAAAAAAACACTATAAGCAATTCTTAGGTTAAAATTATTTAATTTTAACGCAAATATAGAAAATAATAAAAGTGCTATATTATGAATGGGAAACAGTTTAAATTAGTTTAAAGATACAGTCATATTCCAACACTAAGAATGAAGATGAACTAATTAAATATTTAAATTGTTAAGTTAAAAAAGAGTAATGAACGTAATGGGACAAACAAAAGGTAGAAACAATGATCATAAAACCAGGAAGTCATAAATTAGAAAAGAGGAAAACAGTAAAAAAAAAAAATCTAAGAGCTGGGCCTGTGAAAAAGCAAATCAGGAGAAAGAAAACAAAAATGCAAATTAAAGGAAAACACCCACATATGAGAGGAAATTAACAGAATTATAAGAAAATACGACATACAAGTTTATGTTAATACATTTGAAAATCTGGGTAAATATATTTCCTAAGAAATGTTAATTATTAAAGTGGGATTCTAAAATGGCAAAATATATCAAGACGTACAGGTAAAATTAATACAAAATTTCAAGGAAGTTTTAGTTCCAGTATTATTTCAAGTACTCCGGACAACATAAAAAAATAAAAGACTTCCAAATACTTCTTAAAATGCTAATATTTAACAGCTACCAAAATCTCACAAGATATAGAAGAAAGCTTCAAACTAATCTCATCTATAAAAATGGACATAAAAGATATTCATTCCCATGTAAGCATCTAGAATCCAGAAGTACCATAAGAAAGAACAATACACCGTTACCAGAGCAGTTCATAAGAAAGCTAGAATCTCTCAATAATACAAAAGTCTATCTAAATAATCCAAGTATTCAAACATTCAACATTATCAATATGTGAAGATATTTCTTTCATGGAATTATTGATGTATATCTCAAAGTGAAGGTCAGCAGAATGCTTTATAGTAAAATACCAGAAGTTTTTCTACTAGGATTCTAAATCAGACAAGACAGAGAGAGATCTAAAATATACCATTAAGTCAAAACCAGCAAGTCACAGAAGAGAATGTGAATAATATGATCACATTTTTAGGGAAAAAAAATATGTATCTCTATATTAATATATGGATAGATGCATTTTAAAATCTGAAATGATAGGCATCAAACCATTAACAATAATCATTGACTGGAGCTAATACTTCCATATTGTTTGAATCAAAATCAAGTGACATGAGACAACATACAACTACTTCTAAGAAATTAATTACTAAAAGAGTAATTCAATTTTAAAATTTCTCAAAACTGCCTCCCATTATTACTTTGTATTTCTAATCATACTTTAGTGTTGATACATTTTCCTTTAAAAAACAGTATTACTTTTCTGTTTGTATGCTCTGGGAGTTAAATTTTAAATTAACCATTACTTTCTTATTAACTGAGGTGATAGTAGCTCTTAACAGAAAACTTCCCCTTGGGGACATGGGCTCTGGGGGTAGGGTTTTCTCCACGGCGGAAGCATGGTGGAGGAAGCAGGTGATTTTCTAATGGTGACATGCCAGGAAAGAGACAGCAGAAGGGGGACAACAAGGAGAAGAACAGAACGGGCTGCTGGCAGCTGGACATGCAGCTGGATCACACAACAGGGCTGTCAGAAAAGGCTGCCCTGACCAGTGGTCACAGGGGTCCAAAAATATGTGCACTCATTGCTACAATAAAATAAAAAATAAATGGGAAAGGTGAGACATGTGACTATAAACACACACTCTAACTTCGTAGTGCAATCCTATATTCAGGAAAAAGCTTATTTAATAAAAGCCAGTTTCACACACAAAGGACACTGTTTAGCTCTACCATAATCATGACACCTGGGCTCACCTCTGAGGAAGAAAAACTGTAAGAGCTGGTGAATCTGTTTCAAAGGAAATACCCATGCCAAAATCCTTCTAAGATTGGTATTCTTAACACATTGTGGCCAGGTGATGCAGATTTGCGACTATACATTAAGGGGGAATGTTTCCAGAGGTATCACACCCTCAAGCACTACGAGTCTTTGGTGAGTATTTCCTGAAAATTTCAGTTCACAAAAATAGTTAGCGAATTTGTTATAAATTTTTAAAGAAACACAGTATAAAAGTTGATTTCAATGGTTTAAACCCAGGGAACATGCATTCAAACAATTTAAATGCTCTGTCCTCAATGTATTGTAAGTCTGATTTTATCACTGTGGGTAACAGATCCTGGAAGCAGTCTGGTGAGATTTCAGCGAATGGAAATATAAAAACAATCAGTGTGGGTGTACTTTTCTGATTAAGCTATCAATGATCGGACAAAAGTAATGCAGCTGAGTTCCAGTTCAGGACGTCAACATGGAAGAATCCTAAACTCACCTCCTTACATGGACACACCAAATCTACAGCTAAATACAGAATGATTTCCTCTGAAAAAAACTAAAAACTAGCTGAGCAACCCCTACACACCGAACGAATGAGAAAAAACTCACATCAAAACAGGTAGCAGAAGCTGACACACGTCTCACATAAACCCCACTCACAGTGGGGTGACACACAATCGGGAGAGAACTCACAACTCCAGCCTTGTCCCCATGGAGCAAAAGGCTTAAACCTTATATCATGCACCCCAACTTTTACGCCCTGCCCCTGAGAAATGAAAACTCACAATGTCTAGTTTTGAAAGTCAGCAGAGTTCCTGTACACAAGACCCACAAGTGTAGAGTGGCCCAAGAAACAGTTCTTAAAGGGCTCGCACAGACTCCCCTGGCTCTCCTCAGGGCCCAGTGCAGAGGCGGAAGACTGAAAAGCACCCAGTCCTTCCAAGAAAGAGGCTGACTTGCTTATCTTAAAGCTTCAGCCTAAGGGGCAAGCATCCAATTCACCAAAATCCAGGGATCTACTGAAATATAGTCTCCAAAAACTGTAGAGGCCAGAGGGTGCCTGCTTTATGCTCTCACTCTGCCTCACTCCAGGTCACCAGTGTCTTTCAGAAATGGGCTTGTGCACACGTCTGGCACCCCAATTTTTGCAATCGCTTCCCAGGAGATTCCGCTTGATCACCTGACTTGAGTGGCCAGCAGGTCTTGTGTTCTAAAGTCCCACAGGACTGTAATAAAGAGTTCTTAAGCAACGACACGCCATGACACAGTGGAGAATCAACAGACTGAAAGGTCCAACATCTCTGTGAAAGAGACCTACTAACTGATCTTCCTGGCTGTGGCCTGAACAGCTTCTAATTTAACACACATCAAGGGGCTGACCATAATCCTCTCCAGAGACAGGGAGGCCAGCAGGCACCATCTTCACATTCCACCTGCCCTGTTCCAGGTTGCTGTTGTCTCTTAGAAAGGACCTGGTGCACATGTCCGGACCCCAGCGTTTGTGGCTGCTGACTAGAGGACAATCTCTTGACAGCTGGCTCTGTTGCCCAGCTGGCCTTGTGCTAATGGGCTCAACAGGACAACAGCAAACAAAGAAACAGTTCCTACCTGCCTATCTACCCCAGAGCTCAGGACAGAGGGAGCAGGCACTAACACCCATCTCCCAGTCTTACCCTGAAATAGGCATATTTACACACTTTAAAAGCTGCTGCCTGAAGGTTGGGCTTCCGAATCCATGAACTAAGACCCTCCCCTTTTGGCCAAAACAGATCCTGGCACACCTTCAACTACTGGGAGCAACTAAGAATAAAACAGGCTTCTTGGTCAAAAACAAAGGTTTGGGAGACAACTTAGAGCTAGAGCAGAGATGAAGGATAGGTTCATCTCTAAGACTGGGAGAGGTATCTGTTTTATCTAACGCATAAAACCCAATATAGAAGAGTCAATAAAAATGAAGAAACAGAGAATATATTCAAAAAACAAACAAACAAAAACCCCAAAAACAGGATAAAATCTCAGAAAAAGATCATAATGAAATAAAGACAAGTGATTTATCTGATAAAGAGTTCAAAATAATGATCATACAAATGCTCACTGAGGACAGAAGAAAGCATGAACAAAGTGACAATTTCAACAAAGAGATAGAAAAAGTAAAAAAGCACCAAATAGAAGCCATGGAATTGAAGAATACACTAACTGCACTAAAAAATACAATAGAGGGGTTCAACAACAGGCTACAGAGAAAAAAGGGTCAGGGAACTCGAAGACAGGGCACTGGACTCATCCAGTGGGAGCAACAACAAGGAAAAAGGAAAAAGAGTGAAGAAAGATTAAGAGACTCATGGGACAGCATCAAGCAAACCAATATTTGCATTACATGGAACCCAGAAGAAGAAGGGAAGAGGCAGAACACTTATTTGAAGAAATAATGGTTGAAAGTGTCCCTGACCTGGGAGATAAAAAGACATCAAGGTTCAAGAAGCTCACAGAGATCCAAATAAGATAGACCCGAAAGGACCGACACCAAGGCACATTATAATTAAAGTGTCAAAAATTAAAAATAAGGAGAAAAATCTCAAAAGCAGCAGGAGAAAAACAACTTGTTACATACACAGGAACCCCCATAAGACCATAAGCAGATTTTCCAGCAAAAACTTTGCAGGCCAGAAGGGAGTGGCATGATATATTCAAAGTGCTTAAAGAAAAATGTCCTGCCAAGAAGACTACCTGGCAAAGTTACCCTTCAGAATTGAAGGAGATAAAGTGTTTTCCAGACAAACAAAAGCTGGGCCCTACAAATACATCAGAGGAACTTCTTTAAGCTGAAACGAAAAAGCACAAATTAGTAACAATAAAAAATAAAGTATAAATCTCACTGGTAAAGGTAACTATAGTAACATTCAAAATAACCTAATGCTGTATAGGTGATGGGTTAATCACCTATAAAGCTAATATAAAGGTTAAAAGACAAGTATTAAAAACTATAACTACAATTATTTGTTAATAGATACACAAGATAAAAAGACATAAAATGTGACATCAAAAGCA
This sequence comes from Hipposideros armiger, assembly GCF_001890085.2. Classification (NCBI taxonomy): domain Eukaryota; kingdom Metazoa; phylum Chordata; class Mammalia; order Chiroptera; family Hipposideridae; genus Hipposideros; species Hipposideros armiger. The sequence goes on along the minus strand of NW_017731882.1, from coordinate 926,692 downwards.
TAAAACATGGGGGGAATAAAAATGTAGAGCTCTAGAATGCATTCGAACTTAAGTTGTTATAAAGTTAAAAGAGGCTGCTACAAATTCAAGTTGTTGTATGTAAGCCTCATGGTAACCAAAAAGCAAAAACCTATAGTAGATACACTAAAGATAAAGAGAAAAAAAAATCTAAGCATACCACCATTAAAATCATTGAATCACAAAAAGAGCAAGAGAAAGAAAAAGGAATTATAAAACAGCCAGAAAACAATTAACAAAATGGCAATAAGTACATAACTATCAATTAATTACTCTAAACATACATGGCCTAAATCTCCAAACAAAGATATAGAATGTCAACGGCATTTTTCACAGAAATAGAACAAACAATTCTAAAATTTGTATGGAACCACAAAAGACCCCAAATAACCAAAGCAATCCTCAGAAAGAACAAAACTAGAGGAATCATAATTATATTACAAATTATAGTACATTTCAAATAATATTACAAATCTATAGTTAATGAAAACAGTATAGTATTAGCATAAAAACAGACAGACAGTCCAATGGAACATAACAGAAAGCCCAGAAATACACCTATGTCTATACGGTCAATTAGTTTATTATAAAGGAGCCAAGTATTCACAATGGGGGAAAAACAGTTTCTTTAATAAACAGTGTTGAGAAAACCGGACAGCCACATGCAAAAGAATGAAACTGAACCACTACCTTACACCATACACAAAAATCAGTTCAAAATGTATTAAAGATTTGAATGCAAAACCTGAAAACAAAACTCCTAATAGAAAACAAGTGGGAGGCCGCTTGACATTGATCTTGGCTATGATGTTCTGAATTTAACAAAATCAAAGGCAACAAAAGCAAAAGTAAACAAGAGGGATTATATCAAACTACAAAGTTTCTGCACAGAAAAGGAAACCATCAACAAAATGAAAAGGCAACCTATGGAATAAAAGAAAACATGTGCAAATCATACCTGACAGGGGTTAAAATTTAAAATATATAAAAAACTCATACAGTAGCAAAAAAACCCCAAAAACAATCAAATTAAAAAATGAGCAGACAATCTGAATAGACATTTTTCCAATGGCCAACAGGTACATGAAAAGGTGCTCAACATCACTGATCATCAGGGAAATGCAAATAAAAACCACAATGAGATATCATCTCTTACCTGTTAGAATGGCTATTGTCAAAAAGAAAAGAAGTAACAAATGTTGGTGAGGATGTGGAGGAAAGGGAACCCTTTTGCACTGTTGGTAGGAAGATAAACTGGTGCAGCCACTATGGAAAACAGTATGGAGGTTCCTCAAAAAATTAAAAGTAGGACTACCATATGACCCAGCAATTCCACTTCTTGGTATTTATCTAAAGGAAATGAAGACACTAACTTGAAAAGATATATGCTCCCCAATATTCCCAGTTCAGTAAAGCATTATTTATAATAGACAAAGACATGAAAACAACCTAAGTATCCGCTGATGGATACATGGATAAAGAAATGTGGGGTGTGTGTGTGTAATAGACTATCATTAAGCCATAAAAAAAGAGTAAAAAAAAAAAGAGGAAAATCCTGTGATTTGCTATAACATGGATGGACTTTGAAGGCTAAGTGACATAGTCAGGCACAGAAAGACATATACTGTATAATCTCACTTATATGTGGAATCCTTAAAAAAGAAGTCTTGGAATGTAATGTACAGTATAGTGACTACAGTTAATAATGCTTTATTGTATACAGCAATACCTTGGTTTGTGAGCATAATTCGTTCCGGAAACAAACTACTCGTATTGCAAGACATCACTCGTTTACCATGTTAAAATGGATTAGAGATGTTTGTTCGTCTTGTGGAACACTCGCAAACCAAATTACTCGCAATCCAACATTTTACTGTATTCGAAAGCTGCTAAGAGAATAAAACATAAATGTTCCCATCAGAAGAAAAAAAATTATAACTATGTGTGATGAATTAACTATATATGTAATTCATTATGTTGTATACCTGAAACTAATACAGTACGTCAATTGTTTTTCAATAAAAAATTAATAAAAGGAATGCAACTAAAGGACAGATGTATCTGTATTCATTTTAGAAATCATAGGCTTCCTCTTCCAGCCGAGGTAAGATAGCAAAGATTGGATTTGCCTTCTTCCTTAAATACCCAAAAACTGTTTTCCTGATACTGGACAGGAGTCACCGGAGAACAATGATGACAGAAAGGGGGAGCCCTGCAAATGCCCAAGCTTATGGTCCAGAGGGTTTCCAGGACAGAGAGGCAGAACCAGGCCAAGCCCGTGCACCTCTCAGCTGAAGCCCAGAGAGACCCAGGTAACTAGAGTGCGCAGGACAGAGGCAAGACGTCAGAAACATGAAGAGGGTCCCTCTTAAGTACTCAGCAGAGTACTGACCACTCTGCATGTGAGGAAAGAAGCACCTGAAAGGAGGAGAAAGTCAAGGAGTTCAATAACCACCAAAATGAAAGGACCACGAAAAAAATGACACCAAGGCACACCATAATTCAAATTGCTCAAAACTAATTATAAAGAGAAAATTTTAAAGCAGCTCTAGATAAAGAAAACACACCGTTATCTACAAAGAACAAGGATGCCAGTAGATTCCCCATCAGAAAAAAAAATGCAACTAAGAAGTCAGTGGAACAACATCTTTAATGTACTAAAAGACAAATAAATGCCAACTTAGACTTCTATACCCAGCAAAAAAATTTTTCAAATATAGAGGTAAAATAAAGACTTTTCCAGATATTCAAAAGCTTAAGGACAGAAGCAGACATGCATTACAGAAATGCTGAAGGGAGCTTTAACAGATGGAAGTATGGGTCATGCAAAGAAATAAAAGAAATAGAAGTAACTATACAAGTAAATATAGAAGATATTTTCCTAATTACTTAAATCTCTTTAAAGAATAACTGATTATTTAACAAAAGTAATTAACCATGTAGTGTGGGTTTATAACATTGTAAAACAAAATGCATAACAAAACAAAGATCAGAGAAAAACAATAAAAGTACTTAATATAAATTCTTGTATGTGAAATGATTTATCACATGATGGTTGACTATCATAATGAAAGATGTACAGTAGATGCCCTAAAGCAATCAATACAGTAACAAAGAGTAATAGTGAATAAGTCAACAAGGAAATAGAATAGCATCATAAAAAATACTGAATTGATCCAAATGGCCCAAAAAAGGGAAAAGGGGAACAAAAGTAAATATAAATATTAAAATAAAAAACAAGAAAATGCAAGATTTATATGTAACACTATCATCACATTAAATGTAAATAGTCTGAATATGCCAATTAAAAGAAGCAACTGTTGAAGTAGAATTAAAAAGGTAAGATGCGGGCCGGGCAAGTGGCTCAGTTGGTTAAGAGCACGAGCTCTGAGCAACAGGGTCGCCAGTTTGATTCCCACATGGGCCAGTGAGCTGCGCCTGAGCTGAAATGCCCCTGAGCTGTCAACAGGGGAGGGCTCAGCTGGTGAGAGCATGTGCTCCTATCAAGGTTGCCGGTTCGACTCCCGCATGGGATGCTGGGCTGAGCCCCACACACACAACTAAGGTTGAACACAGCACCCTGAGCTGAGCAGCAGAGAGCTGCCAAAGGGCAGCCAGATGGCGACTGGACTTGCAGCTGAGCTAGCTGCGCCCTCCACAACTAAGATTGAAGGACAACAATTTGGTTGTTCCCATTCCCCAATTCCCCAGTAAAATCCTTAAAAAAAAGTTAAGACCCAACAATAGGCTGCCTACTACTATGTTTCCCCGAAAATAAGACCTAGCCAGAGAATAAGCCATAGCATGATTCCTCCAGGATATGGAGGGCACACACCCCTCACATGAGGGTTTTATGACCTGTTTCAGGGAGAAGGGTGCCTTTTCCACAAACTACTTCAGTTTAAAATATTCAGTATGCCCAGGTGCCATATTTTGGCACCTAAAATCACGCTGCGGATTATTTTCTGGCTAGATCCTATTTTCAGGGAAACGGTAGAATCATAACTTAAAAAAGACACAAGTAGGTTAAGAATAAAAGAATAGGAAAGAATGCATTGAGCTAACACTAGTCAAAAGAAAGCTGGAGTAGCTACATAAAAATCCGGCATAGATTTCACAGCAAACAATATTACCAGGAATAAAAAGGATTATTTAAAAATGATATAGAGTTTGATCCATCATAAGGCATGACAAAACTAAATATTAATGCACTTAATACCACAGCCTGGAAATACATGAAGCAATAGAACTAAAAAGAGGGCCGGCCGAGTGATGCATTGGTTAAGAGCTGGCTTGAGACACCAGAGGGCCCCGGTTCGGATCCCACATATGAGGGCCAGTGACACTGCCCTCTACAGCTAAGAT